>NW_019214013.1:82545-257682 GCF_002532875.2 Varroa jacobsoni
GGGACTGCACTAAGCCATAGGACTGCTGACTGGTCTGCCGATTGGCACATTAGCATACGGACAGAACGATATATATATATATATATATATATATATATATATATATATATATATATATAGCGAGAGAGAGAGAGAGAGAAAGGGGGAAGAAGGGAGGGAGGGAGGGAGGAGCAATGTCCTACCTATTGCCTGCCTCAGGCGCATTCTTGGCCTGTCGTGCTCGTGTGAATCACAACCGTTTCCTTAGACACCGCAGCCAGTGCAACCAGTTGGGAATGCTGGCCACCACAATTCAATGCTCAAAGCTAGCTAGGCTGCCAGTCTGCCGAGAGGCCTGCCAATTCATGTGTCCCTTAGAGCAGCTTACACTGGTCGCCTTTCCATCCATACACGCGTATACTATGCATTAAACGAGCACTCCTCCTAGTCCCGTATTAGTTAATACACGTTGCATAGTATCGTGTGACTACTTGCGACAAGAAGATGCCGGAAGAAGCTAAAAGGGCGCCTATTATTTCCTTTGCCTTAATGGAAATCAACCCGTATACATATGTCACTAAAACTTACTACGTGCGTTTGCGTAACGCAAACCGCTTTGATCGTATTTGTTGTTTGATAGAGAAGCATGCTCTGTTTTCTCGAAATGAGGCAGACTGAACGCGCTGAGCTATCGAGTGAATTGTACTGTTGTGTGAAAGAGTATTAAACACTTATTTTATCTGGATTATTACTATTATCATTTTTTTTTTTTTTTTTATTATACAAGTAAATTACGCACGATTACACCAACGACATTGTACAGGTCAACTCAAAAATGAATCATTTAGTGGACATTCAGTATGTTCTTCAGTCAGCCTTCAGTAAACGAAAACATTGTAATCTTTAGAACAAGGTGAAGAAAAAAAATTCGACCGCGCTTCATTTGTTTACATGTGTATAAGAATCGAACAAATATATCTATACCGCAGACTACACGCGAATCTAATAAACGGTACAAATTTTACTAGCAAATCTGCGAACAGGGTGACAGATAAACCACCATGTCGTTAAGATACTGTTCCATCATTTTGAAAGTCCTCGGACCCGGATGAACAAGCACGAACGGGAAGGCGGAGGCCGTAACTGGGGCGTAGAAGGAAGAGGTCGAGTCGCGACTGGAACAATCGACTTAGCTTCGAGCGCTATTTCGCAGAGTCTGGCAGGCCTGTATTCCGCCCGCTTGCTGTACCTTAGCTTGCATCGCTTCTGTTCGATCGAGTCAGGATCGAATCCACTTTCCTTACTCACTTACTCGAATCGTTAAGAGCCTGAACGAGGGCCTGAGGCTTGATTTGCGGCTTTCTATGTGGTACCCAACACTCGTTGCCTCTCAGGACTTCCATTTGTCCTGCTTGGAATTCTTCGTTACGACCAATGCTGCTGCTGCTGCTGTCGCCGCTCGTCTGGTCATCTATCAGAGGCTAGAAAGAGTGGCATAGAACTTCACATCGACAAGTTTGATGATCTGTCCAGACACTCCGTTCACTTGCTTTTCGTCTCCACGATCCATCAAAAAGCAACAGCACAGGCAGTATGAGAAACAGCAACGACATTGTCCCAATCGAAGTTAAGCTACTTTTGATGCCGATACAAGAACGAACAAAACCTGAAAGCAAATTGCAACTTTCAGTTTGCCGACAATGACGTCGACGACGATGAAATAGATGCGTTTTTAAGAAGATGGAGTGAAATACGCAAAGGACAAAGGCCGTGCCTTTTTAAAGAAGGGCACGTTAAGAGAGAGAGAGAGAGAGAGAGAGAGAGAGAGAGAAAGTTATGGAAAAATGATGATGGCTAGAAAAAGATAACTCCCCCACCTTTACCACTAAATTCGCTTGGAAGAGCGCACTTCGAGGTTACGTCCGCCATCACCACCAGCAAAAACAGGGAAGAATGAACGAGGCGGCATCGAGGCAGGACGCCAGCAATAGGGGCTTCTTCTATATCTCCTTAAGGCTCGCAGCCGTCGATTGGTTCCTGAGATAGGCATCCTTTTTCTGTCCAGTGAGCAAAGCAAAATTTTGCTTGGTCACGCAAGTAATACTATTAAAGCGACGGTCAGCAGAGAGAAAAAGTCGATGTGCAAAATAAGCCAAAAACAAAACTTGTAGCTACATATAGAAGTCTGCTGGTGGGCAGAGGACGAAACCACTACTAGGTCGGGGCCTGTAGTTATGATGCAGGCTTATTCCGAGACAAGGTTCGTCGCTATAGCAGTCGGTGGTCGGCGGGAGCACTGGTCGCGTTGGCAGTGATGGCAGAAGTTTTTATAGGCACTTATCGAAAGCCCGATGAGGTCTTCGTAAAGTATAGGACCACTACAGTTGGCCAACAGCAGTAGCAAAGTTGATAGAGGCAATTCGCCAACCTCCCGTGTTACGTGCCTTCTGACATTAAAGAGACCCAGGACAGCCGTGCGCGCGTAAGTTGTACTTTGATGGTGCAAGCGGACGCTGGAGGAGAATCTAGCAAGCCGAACCGTATATCCTGATCTACTGAAAAGGGAATTAGGGCCCGACTGGTCGCTGCAATGCACTTTCCTACAATCCAAGAGTCCATCTTCGCCTCGTCATTAGGTTTTCCTTGCACCTGTGCCTCACTCCCGCTGCCTTTTCTTTTTTGTCAAGCTACTAAATACTGCATAGTTAGAATTGGTATCAAGAAAAAAAGTTTACGCGGTGCTTTGCCACTGCCCAAAGCATCGTTGCACGTTGTCGAAAATTCTCGGAGTAGTAGCACATCATTAGTAACGTTTTTAGGCGCCCAAGATGGCCATTAATGTTTGACTATTCACGTGCATTTTTAGGAAAATAAGACTCGTCCTTATTTTCAATGCGCAACCTTAACAAGGCCTTGTATAACAGCTTTTCGTTTATTTTTCAATCAGACAAGCATTTATCAATGAAGATTCGCCAATCAATTCAAGCTTTAGCAAATGATTACCAGAAATGCGTACGAGCTGACTTCCAATGAAACCAGTTCCCAGAGACACAC
The DNA here is from genome assembly GCF_002532875.2 of Varroa jacobsoni. NCBI lineage: Eukaryota > Metazoa > Arthropoda > Arachnida > Mesostigmata > Varroidae > Varroa > Varroa jacobsoni. Next base: position 85,579 of record NW_019214013.1, read on the forward strand.
GCACTGACGCCGCACGAAAGCAAATTTTACCTGGAATAAGTGTCCACCTTTGCAACAGATGAGCAGATGTCTAGTGGGGCCTACAGTGTTCAATGTGCCCTACCCATGTCACACTTCTTTTTTTCTTCGGACTAGCAGCATACGTTACCACAGATAGGCCGAACCGCCAAATCGCGTGCATTGAGATGATCCGATGCCGCGTCATTAGTTTTGTTTGTACGGTGAAGCTGTACTCGGAACAGGTACCCCAGCACCGGGCGCTGCTGCCATTGCTATAGAAATTCTATTTGGGATTAGTACGGCCGCGAGCACGACTATGAGTGTGAATGACTCGCCGGTTACCAGTGTACTCCTATGTCTGCGTACATATATATACTTGTAGTTCCGCCGCTGAGTTTGTCGGCGACGGCCAACTCGCCAGCGCAGCAGCGGTGGCCTGGCTGGCTCCGTAGTTCGGCCACTCTTCTCCCATCTGGCCACGCAATTGTACCGTTAGTTCCCTCGATAAATGCTTGTTTCATCAGCACGCTGGCGACGATTGTTTATAACCAACTGATAATAAGAATAGATAAATAAGGGTGAAAGAAAAAACATATATACATGTGTGTGAAATCCGTTTATTATACTCTTTTGCTAACTGATGTCTTGTTTGTCAGAGGCTCAATTTGCTCGTGTTGACCTTCGGCCATGCTACGCGTCTAATCAACTAAAACATTTTGTCAAAGTGTTGTTTTATCAGATTTCTGTCATTTGTAAAAAGTTTCATCCGTAAAACGACAAGGCTATTAAATGAAAAAAACACACTGTCTTGGCAATGCTAATTTGTAAGTGCGGTTAAAGATTACCTAGCTGAGCCGTCCCATCGCTTTTGGATGATGTAAGCGATGCCAACGCGTCAAACGGAATCCAGTTGTTACTGGCGTTTGCGTATGTCCTAACCAACAATCTGGATATGTAATCGTTTTTGGCTTAAACCACTTTGTCTTTTGCTGAACGCGCCAAGACGATTGCAAGATCGAGCTGAAGTTTCTAGCAGCAGCTTTCGGACCTGATTTTTATGTTGCAGATTTCAAATAACGCCAAACTAGATCCTGTTAGCTTAAATGTGAATTTATGAAACAGACCTGTAGCTGTCTGCACGTACCCATTGAAATGCATGCATAGATGCACGTCTCGATGTAACTAGCTGCACATAGTCTACCCAATCCTGCCTTGATTCAATGGCTCGTTACGTATGCGATTTCGTTTAAGTTTTCCATTGTTGCGTCATTTTCGCGTTCTGTTGACATGTCCGACCCTCAATCTGTCATCGACCCCACAAGCTTCCTGGGGTATGAAAGTTTAATTAGTTACTATGCTCGTAACTGAACTCGATTTAGGTTCCCTACGTCAAACACTTACCGGCATCGTCAATACTCTAACGTTTTGTTCTATAGCTATTAGCATGTCTTGCGTACCTGTTAGCAGTATGGATATTGCTATGACGAGACTGATTGTTATCCACATCCTGTTGCCGTGATACGTATCTCGATGTTATGACAATATTTTACTTGTTATTATCGTCGTTTTCTTTGTTATAGTTGTTTGTTATGTAATCCTTTGTTGTTTGTTGCGTCAACAAGTTGTTACAAGCACATGCTCGACACCGGGGTTGTTCTGTGGTTGACGTGCCCGCCGCAGAGAGCACTCTCCGGTTGACGTCTACTATACATCAACACGACTCACCACCGTCTGTTAGCTATTGAACGACACTGCGCGGCCACTTCAGCAATTCTACGAGGGCAGCGGTAACAAATAGCACAGTAAGAACACGAGCAGTAACAACACCTTCACATATACTCAACGAACTCCGACATCAATCTAACCGCTTTGTTTTACCCGATCATAAAGCAGCTACGAATCCTGAATCTGAAATGAGCACATTTAAGTAGCCGCTATCGGTTTCGTACGAAACACTCACTCCAAAAAATACGCACATTTATAAGCTCACTTTACTTTTGCCACTGCGGAGAGAAACGACGAAAAAATTGGTTTATTAATTTCGGCAAAACACGAAACCATCGACGCAGGTTAGAATCTTTACCCTTCTTTTACCCTGTGTGAGCACGTAATAATCAGTCGTCCTGTTGTTGGGAAGTGGTAATCGTACTTGTTGTTGTTGTTGTTGTTGTTGCTAATGTAATAGGGCTGCTGTAGAGGCGATCTTCTAAGGACCGTTCGATGGCGCTGATGGCCTTTAATAGGCGCCGTCCTGGCTGCCGGAGCACCGGTAACACTGAAAGCGAATTCGTCGCCATGCACTGATACGCATCAATGATAGCAACAATATATGATTATAATGATAGGTATGTATGCGATGTCTCTGTCACTGGGTTCGTGCAGACGGCAGATTTTTTTTTTTGCTGTTGTTAGGATGAAACGACACACACTATGAACTTTTTTGAGTGTTGCTTACAAACGTTCGGTCAGTACCGATCTGGGGATACTCTGACAGTTCGCTTTCCGTCGCACGCGGTCGACGGTTCGCGATCATCGGCTCGCCGGCGAGTGAGGGTCTCAGCCGGTGGAGAGAGTCGCCACTAGAAGGGGAAAGGCGCTGGTTTATATAGACAGCAGCTGGAACGCCAACGCAGAACGGGTGGGATGTATAGGATTGGGGAAGAGATGATGACGGCAGCGACGACGACAATAGCTTATAAGTTAGTGGCGCGGCTTGCGACGGGAACTGGCATTGAAAACATGCATCTTGTAAACAGGCCTCCTCACTGTTCTTGTCTTTGCAGAGGCGATCAATAAGAGCAGCCCGCGAAGATCCGTGGACCTACTTCGTATTTAGCAGGTCGACGCGACGGCAGCTGCCTGTGTTTAATGTACACTGGCATCCTCGTAAACAATACGCAAGCACAAACAACCGTCGGACAGCGGAGGTTTGGTGTTCTTTCATTGTTTCAGGTATTGCAAATACGATCCTTTTCGGTTTTAGCGCTGCTGCCACCGTTCCCAAGGTTTATGTTCGAGTTGTCAAAGGTGTGTGTGGGCAGCTTGAAAGGCCTTCCAGGCATCGCTCGCTGTTGAAAACAATAGGCGGCCCAGAATGAAGCACGGGACACAGAGTGAAGCGGGGCATATATACTTAAACACCAAACATGTGTAAGCTTGTCTGTGTTCCTGCCTGTTTTAGCGAACACGGTTCTCTCCCAGAAATTCTGGAGATAGCAGTTACTGGACAACTTGTCTCGTGGATGAAGGCTGAATAGCAGTCGTGGACTAACTAGAACGATAAACAAATCTGGCAAGATAACCATACTTTTCTAGCTGTCTTGGGCCGAGAGGCGCATGCGGATTATAAATATATACGTATCCAGTTTTATTTGATGCGATCCCTGTTTAGATCGATTCGAAGCTAAAGTGGCAGCAAAGGAGTTGTTAGAGACCCCCCCCGCCCGCCCTTTTATAGGCTTTGCGTCAGTAGAATTCGAATGGCACCAATTCATCGATAGCTACTTGTGGAAGCAGTAGCAATATGCTAGGCTGGTATTCTAATTTAATAAGCCGTCTTGATAAAGCAAATAGACGCGTACGGCTTTTTCTAAAATTATATATGATATACTAGATCAGCCGCATAATCTTACGAAACACGTAGTCGAGTTAATCACTGTCTATATATACTGTATTTTGTAATATTTACGTATCCATTAAGGCTTGCAGCGATACAGATGGCCTGCCATACGATTAGCTCGGCTCGTACTAAAGTCTGTCATGTACCGTGGTTTGTCAGTCGACTTTCTCGTAAACGTATCGGTATAGTTATTAGTTTTCTGAGTCTGTGAGAACCGTGATATAATACGGCTTGCAGGCATCAGATGTACCGAAGTTTCCTCTATGCCATATAATTCCAAGGTTGTTTGTCGCTGTAGGTCCTGCCTCAAGGAGAGTACACGCATTGCGGTACACTTCTCCCAAACGGGTTGTCGTAGGCTAGCGAAATGTCTTAAAAAAAAAAAGAAAAGATAATACTTTATTTGTAGCTAGACATACCGTAAATCTCTAGCGAGAACGGTGTACGGGTGTTTCCTCTGTTCCAATTAATAAACAAAAAATAAAAAAAAAAAGGCAGAGTTACTTTGACTAACTCGTATTTTGACATAGCCCAAAGCATATATGTAACGTTCTATAGCTATCGTTTACGATTGTACTGCAGCTGAATGGTTATTTCAACGACCGAAATGGGAACGTCACAATACAAGTCTCTGCTCGTGGTGGGTGAAGAATATTCACGAAGGGTCAGACACGTGGTAATCTTTAGCCGCCACATCTGTATATCAAAATGAATGAAGCATATTATTTTGGCCCGGATATTCAGTTGGGCTTTGTTAAAATCGTATACGTACGTCCTCTCCAAAGGATGTCCGAAGGATTGGATCAGTTATTCTTCTCAGAGATCATCCTCCGGCCAACAAGACGTCTCGCAATAGTAATGGTAAAGTTAGTAAATTAGCGCCAAAACAAAAAAAAAACAAGCTATTAACATAGGGAATGAATTTATAGCGAAACTATCCTACAGATCTAAAAGAGACCCTTAAACATTATATTTTACGTTTCGTTATGTGGTTAAATTTTCAGAATGAAAAACAGTGACAATGATTCTAAGCTAAAACAACTATCTCAGAGGCTATTATGTAAATCTCTTGCTTTCCAGTGGGAACAGTACGTAACGTCAATCAACAAAGCAGAACAAACAGCTTTTTTTTTTTTTTTTTTTTTTTATCTAATTTAAATAGATATAGATGTATTCCGAACTGACCAAAAGGCGAGGTGGTTCCTTCATCCGAAGTACTCGTAACAGCTATGTAAGAGTTTGTGTCAATGGCCATCATCTAACACACGCTCTGAATTACCGCAGCTATCGTAATATCCGCGCGGCGTTAAATATTATCTATAAGCTCCATTTCGCGGCCAATAACTACCGTGTCATTCTACGGCTTCATGATGACCTTCTTGACCGTTATAGACAGAAAATTGTGTAAGCAGTATTGGCCGACCTCACAAACCTCAACGTTCTTTTCCAGTAGCTATTCATCTTAGCATATAAATAACAACGAAATTAATAAATTCAGTAGTAATACTAATGATAGTTAGATTCATTTTTCACTTTAGGCTCAAATCGATTTCCCGTTGACATCTTAGCGATGTACCTGGCTCGAGTTGGACGGGCCGACCCACACTAACAACCATTCGGAAGCAGGACCAACGCGTCAGTCTCGGCCAGCACGTCGACTGAAGGCCGAGCCTACCGGCCTTCGGCCATGAATAGGTAGGGCATCCCCTCCGATATCTAACAGATGACGTGCATGGATCGATGATCCGGCCTCCTACACAAATCAATTGGAACATATGTGAACAAGGAATGGAGCTCTCTGTTGTACGGAGAAAGAAACAATAATAATTATAATAAAGACGCCATTGTTTGATTGTGCTAATGCTAACTATGTGTGGGCGTTGTACTCAATATAGAAAGCGTGTCCGTGCATATCTGTATTGCTGAACTGCTAAGGGAATGTAACGCAGGAACGATGGCTGGGAGGCACTTCCACTGGGCAGCAAGTGCTAAGGAGGTAGCTGATGAAAGTCTCCGTGTCCTAAAGTTAGATGTCTGACTAGTAGCCGCAAAATGCTTTTGCAACATTTTGATACACGTTTCTAGAGGTGCCATTCGATCATGCCCTACATCATTTCAGATTATCAGAAATCATTTCTGATTTTTATAGTTATCTTTAAGATCCTATCGAATCCACTGAGGGCATTATATACGTATATTAGAGAAGGCTATCTCGGCGGGGGGATGGGGGGGGGGGAAGTTTACGTACTACAGTAGAACTATCCTGCTACTATCGATAATAAGGATATTTGCTTTTTTGAAACAAACAAGGATATTCCTGCTACTATCGATAATAAGTATATTTGCTTTTTTGAAACAAACAAGGATATTCCTGCTAAATTGGAGTAACTGTACTAGGGTCAAGGTCGCAAACGTGACCTATTATTGTAGAATCATAGTGTATCGCCTTATAGGTTGTATGTACGTTTATGAGTGCTTCATTTAGCTTTAATCATGCAGCTATCTCGGCTATTCTAAGACTTTTCTACTGGAACTCAAGACAACAATCTTGTATATGTAAAACCACAAGGATTTCTTATAAAACATACAAACCATCATTTCGTATCGTACTCAGCGTGTCTGTAAATCCAGTAAAGCGGTTAACTCTATTTAGAACAAATGTACTGATATGCGTTGAGTGCGAGCTTCATGTGATTGGCGTCTTAGCGCGGGTCCCTTCGGTAGTTGTGCGAGTGAATCCCAACTGCATCACTTATGCCAAATTAATTAACTGTGTCCGAGCTGCCAAACGTCCTCATAAAACAACAATGTCTACACGTCGCTCTACAGTTTCCCAAACGGGTCCTAACGAGGTCCTTAAAACCACAATCGTAAATCCTCCTAGGCGTAATGGAGACCCTATCCAATATGGCGTCTCCCATGTGGCTATTACGGGTAGAGAATTTTCCCCCAAACAGTAGTACGTAATGTTGTTGTTCACTGGATATTTGACAAAATCAAATGGGCTGAAAATGTTTAAAGATATTAATTAGTATTAGCATGAATATTGTTCTAGACAAATCTGCCCGATTCGGAATACGTCGCTTATCCTAAAAATATCTATAATCCCCGTTAACATATTTATTTGATTTTGGAGGAAATTTCCCGAGTGTACAGGAACACCGTGTAAGCTAGGTCCAATCTATCGGCACTAAAAAAAAATTAGACAGCCTGTTTAGTTTTTTTTTTTTTTTTTTTCAGATTGTTAGATTAAATCGTCAATTATGGATTTATTTGCCTTTTTGATGCCATCGAGATTTTCGAAAATAACATCTTCACACGCCCACAGATGTCTTGTATTCATTTATACCTGTAAGAATTTTACGTTGTTCTTCGAAGTGTTGGCCCTGTCGTGCTATGATCTGTGCAATTGGTAAACGGTACGCACATGTAGGTACTATCACAAAAATAACACCTGATCATAATTTAATACCTGACATTGTCATTCTAACCTATTGTTGGGTTATGTGTACTTGTGCGTCTGCTTCGATGGTGTTTAGGACATGTTTATAATAGTAAATTGGTGTAAAACTTTCACTGAACTAACTGAAGATATTATAGAATATCCTAAAAATAAATTGACGCCTATTTCAAGGTATTCTATCGTGATCATTGTCAGCTAGTTTGTGAGGTTTAACTTTATTTGAACTAGAAAGTTTGTTACTTACTTTTCTGTTAGATCAGCGACGCTCGAGCTAAGTGGCAAGCAAAGTGAGAAAAAGAAAAAGCAACGATAACGCTCGTGGGAAATCCTCTATCGTAGTAATCCGCTACAACATTCCATATAATTAGACTGTATAAGGAAAGATAGTTAGGAGAAGTTTTTGGGTTTAGCGGTACCTTGTTTTTCGATCGAGCCGATCTTTGACGCTACTTAGATATGGCACAGCTAATAAGTTTGTTGATAACGCGCCTAATAGACAAACGAATAGGACCTAAGTCCACACTCAGTCGTATCATGTCTAATTCAAAACACTTTAGGCTTCCTACGGTGATTGCATTAAAATTATACTATTTAGAATTATCTAGAGTTTGATGTATTTGTGACTTATGAAGTCAGTACTTCTAGGGGAATATTAAGTCAAGTAAGTAGCTATAAACACTAACTGGGTATCTCAAGTTCGGGGTCCGGTATCGCAGCTAACATCGCTTCAGGAGGCTGGCCTGGTATGAAACGATGTGCCTACAATTGGCCTTGAACCTGGAGTACGTTACGTACCCCCAACATTAGCAGACAAACAAGCACGTTAACACTGCAGTGTTACAAAGACTTAGGGTCTAACCCTGGCATACTTTTTTCGTTGTCTTTCATCGCTTATCTCGACAGAACTTGGCGCCATCTTAACATCAAGACCGTACCGGATCCCTGTTCGTAGCGAAATATATTCGGAAATCTATTGTTGTGTTGGTGACTAGCTTTAATTAGATTTCGTATTATTATTGCGATTGTCACTATGCCTACCCTCATCAAAACAGGCAGTCCGTAGGCTCCCCGTGAATTTAGCTATCGTTGGGCGGTAGTCCGAAGAATCAAAAAGTCAGTCACTGACTGTTCTCATACGCTGATTCTGTTCGCATGGTCGCTGCCCGACCCAGTTGCATACTCTTCGACTAATTACACGCCACGCAACCGTCTGCCGGTCTGTCGATCAGGATCGAGGTCCAATTGTAATTAAAGCAAAAATCGCATCCACCTTCGCTTTCGTTATCTTGACATTGCGTGTTTCTCCTCTGATGACAGCAGCGGAGACCTTGATGTAGGAGGGCATCGCGAAAGCTAATAAAGAGAAAAGCTTTTTCTTTGACTTTAACCACGACCCTGATACCGATATCCCCTATTTTATAACATCTCCTCAAGTCCATCCATATTCGTCGTTATTCCTTATTCTATCTTAAAGCGTCACTCCCCTGCATGAAGCGCAGTGTCCTGCCTTCAATTTCCTCTCCTCTTACAGCTGGCACCTTTTTTACGCGCCTCTTTGCGCGTTCCTCCCCCTCCCCCCAAATCGATTCAATCTCCCCTTAACCTGTTCATAAGGCTGCTGTATTAGCGATTGCGCTTTACCGGCGTCCCAATACTTTACCGCAAGCTGACGCAAGCCGAGTACGCTCGGTACTGCGACCCGGTTTTGCGTGGGGCTACCGTGTTCCGGTGCGCGCTCTCTCCGTCTCCCCCTTGCCGTATCTGGTGGCCTCATCTGAATATTCAGCTGAAGACGATTCGTAATTTGAACAGAATCGAATCAGTTGCTGATCAACTTCGGAACCACAGCAGCCCTCTACTGCCTTTGCGGCTGTCATCCCATCGAACAGAAGGGAATAACGAATGCAAGACAAGCGCGCATGCTCATTAGTGAAGGGATTTTTCAGCTTCGGTGCGCATTTGCACTGACGTTACTTCCAACGTTCCGCTACTTCGTTGACGTTGCATTTTCTGAGATCGAGCTAATTCTACGTTGAAAGACACAGGACACTAAAGAGTTGACAGCGATAATATGGGCGAAGTCGAAATCGGTGGAAACAGCGAACGCTTTTTGAGCAAATTGACCCATTTGAATAAAACAGTAATGAGCAGATGAAGGAAACAATGTGTTAGTAAACGTGGGCGGGCATGACAACGCTAATGGAACGGTGTCCCGATCTGGAACATACTGTAAATAGAATTAGAATTTTATGTACTTATAATGAGTGTGATTGTAAATGCACACGACGAGCAGTGACGACTGATAGAGGATGCTTGGTCCGAGCCAGTATTGATGTGACGTTTATCCAAACCGTTTGTTACTCTGTTGGTATTCCTACGCTTTGAAGGAGCTGAGAGTAGCGATTACTCCCCCCTAGCGAACATTATTGAAACATAGGCCATTCATCACTTCGTGGGTTAAATCCGTATACAGTTTTATATAAGCTTAAACATCGTCTAGAAGTAAAAATCTCTTCAATCTACTATCAGTATTCAAATGTTAGAATTTGAGCTAGAAGATTATATATGTATATATTGAAGAACTACGACGAAGATGAGTTTATTTAAAATATGCTAATGCGTTACGTTTGATATTTAGCCTAGACCGTTAAATAAAGTTAATTAAACAGGCTAATTCTACTAACACTAGAGCTCCAATCAGGGCCTTAACGATGTCCTACGCATGACATGTAGAGGGGTGAAAGGTGGAAGTAGAATTTAACAAAAATATTTTTACTTTATCGCTATTAGTCTTCTTTATATCTTATAGTGATATTCTTCTATCGTAGTATGTATGTTCATTTCGATAGTGACGTCGATGTATTTAGTGATTTTTGCTGTCTAATGCACCATAGCTCGTGCATATTGAAGAATTTTGCAACAACCTCAATCTCAGAAACGTATAATTCTTTCGTTAGGGTTCCTCTGTTTCTTACGAAACTGACATATGGTACAAATCAAACTTTTCTATGAATTGTTGTACTGGGAAGGTCACTTTTTAGGACTTGGAAGATCTCTTTACAACGCAGACAGAGATAGGGCCATTTAAGGACCCTGAGGAAAACTCCGCTAGTCTTCTGTAGTCTGTAATGACTTCCTCTCTTCACATGGCATAGACGAGTACCTATCAAAATTATACTGGTCTCTACCAATTAGTGGCACGTTCGGAAATGCAGATCGAGTCATAGGTCAATAGGTTTCGACAAGGAACCACATGAGTGATGTCATTTTAGGCCAAATATTCGTAAATATGATCTGTTATGCAAAACTCTTACTATCTAGAGAAATTAATCAGGCAGTGGCGGTACAACAGTTTACGTACCTTTCCAACAAGTTCAGCAAAAATTCTAATTGAAAAGCAATGTTGAGAGCAAACTAGATTTGTATCTTTCCTAAAGACCTGGTGAAACAGCGCAATGAAATAAGCCACAAAAATAAGTAATCACTATTAAAAAAATATCCGTAAGTTCTTATCTGTACATTCCTCTAAACTTTAAGTACAGCATCTTTGGTTTAAATACCTAAATAAATTAAAAAAAAAAATACCTATTTAAAATGTGTACTCAGTTAAAATCCTAAGACTTCTTTCCCCTAACCATTTGCTTCGCTAAAATGATCACTAAAAATAGAGGGCAAACACGTCGTATATGTGAAAAAACTACAGACAAAAGAAGTGCACTGGAATACATGAGACGGTATGAAATGCCCCTCGAGCGGCAAAAAGGACTCTGTCAGTTTAAAATGTCTCGAGTCTTACGCCAGGCACTGCCGTTAGGCATTACTTCAAGCAGTTGGTACGCATACGATCAGTAACTGCAAAAAAAAACAGTTTTTGCTGGAGGAGGCAAAGCCGGCACAGAGAAACGAGGTCTCTGTCTTCACTCGAATACGTAGAAACCAGTTTGTGTTCACATGAAACACGAAGATTCTAAGCGATTTTTAACCGTCTGGTGAAGGCGCCGCTTGACGAACAGCTCCCAGAGACTATTTTCATGCCCGTTGCAGTTCGATTCTCTTATAGCAACACCAGAGATACCGATGCTGGGGGCTTCGTGAAGACAGGAATATTCGAAGGTATCGAGCGCTGTTCCCCGTTTAGAAAATAAATAATCGCGATAAGTTGTATTTTCGTTGCTTTTGAATTTGTGACCTTTTACTGTTTATGCAAGTCGAGAACCAAGGCTAGACTACTTCCTTAGGGAATTCCTTCGTGAAGGTTTTGAAAATATGATCCGCGGGAATCTTCAAGTACATGAAGGCTATTGAAGAAAAGTCACTGTAGAATGCGGATGAGATTGCCTGTAAAAAGTTATATTACTATCAAGCTACTGAGTAAGCTACGGCGTATGTTATACGAACATTCTTTCCTATTTGTTTTATGTCCTATTGTGGAGTTTCACCTAGAAAAAGCAGATCCACAGATCCACCTTTTGCCCCTAACGATCATCTAGATCGATTTGAGAATTACTAATGTAAGGAGACTTCACTTGATTCGGCGAAAAAACGTTTCTAAAGCACTTTAGTCAGCTCGCCTTCGTGTAAATAGAAAATGGTCGACAAGGATTAGTTGGCAAGATAGAATGTAAATCATACCAGTAATTTCAAATCATAAAATGAGTAAACATATTCACCCGATGACTATTCCAGTGCTAAATATCCTTAGGACGCAGGTCAATCAATGCCTGTGTTTTGGATCCTAACCAGAATCCATTAGTAATCATTCAATTCCAAAAAAAGAATAGGCAGACTATGGCAGCACCGTCTTCTTCGACGGTCGTAACTTCTTTCCTCGACGGCCGATATTTTTCAGATAGTTTGTTGTCACTTGGACGTAAATTAGGACATCTTTGAAATGCATTAACGTAGCTTCCTCGCTCAAGGATGCATTATAATTCAACTCAATCTCCCTTCGATCCTCGATCTCACCTGAAAATTGGTAGGGCTTTTTTCAGTATGTCATTTGGTGGAACTTACAAGGCTTGGCTACACCGTTGACACCGATACCGCTATAGTCACCGTAACTTGTTCCCGATACACGTTCAAATTAGGTTATTAATCAATTATAACGTTTTCTTTCACGCTTGACGGCAGTCGACTCGTCGTTACGTTATAATTATTTGGGGCAACTCTACATATAGTTAGCCTTTTCACGTTCATCCCCCACACGCCTTCAACCCCTCACACAGCCTGTTTCCAGGGCTTCATTTCCAAATACCGTTATAGTTCACCCTATTGTCGTCATCGGGGAGAAAGGATAAGTGCACAGCGCCGCTCGCTGCTGCAGTCGCCATCGCTGCTGCTGCTACTGTTGGTGCTTTTGCATCGTGCATTGCACGACTGTTCGACGCCGTGTACGACTGATAGGGACTGACTGCAGTCATCTTGCGCTCCTGCTCGACGTAACTCGCCGCTCAATGCCCGCCTGTCCCAGTTCTCGACCGGCTGCGCACGGACGCATGCAAAAGCACTCTTTCCACTCTGTTAGATGCAGCTTGTTCTCTCTGCGTACCGCCATCTCTGGCATGGCCGCCACGTCTAGCAGACTAATCGCATTACATGGTTCGTGCACAATGGCACGCCAGTCTACCCCAATCCAGTAGCTAGCTTATGAAAAAGCGACGCCGTCGTGCTACGCCGCCCGCTTTCTCGCCGATGACGTGCGTTGCCCTTCGGACGCAGTCAGCTCAAGTGGACTGCGGCAGACGGCCGAGAACCTCTGTGTCCTAGAATACATACACAGATCGTATATGCGACGAAGAGAGAAAAAACAGGATAGCCACTACTGTTACAGACATAGAACGATACAGGCAGCCGAACAGCGTCGCTTTCACATGCACTCAAAGGCTCAACCCTCGAAAGCCTCCGGAACCATCTTCTCTTGACGGTTTCTTCATAAGAAAGCAAGCGCAAGGAAGTCGACCTTAGTCAACATTTTGCCTCATGTGTCCGGTCGTTTTAGTAAACGTCATGCGATGAAGTTTACGATGAAACGGAGTGTCATTGTACGACGCACGGCACCCCTTTGAAGGCGGCTCATAGCCAGATCCGCCGAAAGCAGCTGTGGAGGGAGGAGCTGAAATAACCGCTGAAGCCGAGATGGAATCCGATAAGGAAGAGAAGAACATATGTAGCAATGATCGGTGGCCATCCTAATCCTGTTACTTTCTTCTCTAGTGTAGGCGCCGTTGACTTCGCGATTCACAGAAGTAGTTACCTCGTTTTTCCTTAACTTCGAGGATGGTGCAACAGAAAGGAGCAGGTATTAGCCATTTGAATAAAATTCAGGATTCTTAAAATATGAGCTACATGCAATTCATAAAAGTTTACGTTGCCGTAGAAGCCTCTTCTGCTACGTGTAGCAAAAGTTTATGCTCCGTGTAGGCTTGAACAATCCTGTAGTCGTGATCTTCGCTACTACCGGGATTAGGACTAGTAACAATTTCGAAAGGAAACGCCTATTGTTACTTCTTGAATGTACGTCATTCAGAAGCGATTCAAAAGTCCATATCACAATGTTTAGAGCGTACGTCAGTGTATAGTAAATAAAGCCTGTATTATTTGCATTTTATGCCATTTATGTAACAACGGTGTCATTAACAAGCACGTTATTGAAATACTTAGAAATATGTGAGTTTTTCTTTTGTCTATAGCGCACCCCTGGGCGGCATTGAGTTTGTTGAATTGTATGTGCAGTCAAAATAATTTCGAAGCAATCCTATATTTTTTTCACACTCCTATATTTTCTACGATGGTAGAATCGACGCACGCAGTCTTACTGCTTGTCCTTCACATGTTAAAACGATTCATTGATAGCGGTCGTATAGTGTGTAGTCGATATCGAAGATCCGAAAAATTCCTGAAACGAATGCTATATAAGATAATCAAAACATGGGTCAACATCAATAGTATCGCTTATATATGGTACACGAAGTGTGCGACGAGATATAGTTTGGTTACCCCCCAACCTATGAAAAGCCTAACAATACACAATGACCAAATGGGTCTTGCCAAGCAAAGCTAGAAAAGTATAAATGGCCATCAAACAGCGACCAACATCGCTGTAATACATCTTCTCTCTTTTATGTGCGACACTTATTTCAGCTGTATATATTGGCTAAACTCTTCCCCCACCAAAACGCGAGTCAATTGAGACGGCAAAGAAGTCGTTTAATAATATTTGCCCAGCCGTATCGCTGCGTGTGAGAACGGGCAGGAAAATGCTGCGTGTCTATGGTCGGCATGCAGTTTGTCGGCTATTCGGGGGGATATATGGGGTGTAGGGATAGGTGGAAAGCAGTCGGACTCCGCTGGTGAACAAAGGATGGAAAGAGAGGAAAATGAGGAAAGGAAGTGGGTGCTCCAGGGCTTGAAGCGGCACTCGGTCCAGCCGTACGCCCGTGAAAAGTTGGCGGTGGCAACAAGAAAGGAAAAGTTTGGCTTGCCTTGCGAATCCCCGATACGCCTTCCCCTAACCCCTACCGCCCCCAACCGGGCTGCCAGCCGGCCAGTCCGCTGGCTTCGATGCGGCGCGCCAGTCATTCAAAGTTGTTCAAGGGATTCCCCAAGGCACCAAATTGTTTCTCCTGTCGCGAACGTTCCTCGGGTGCGGCGCATTCTTGCTTTGCCCACACTGTATTTGTCCAAGCGAGTTTGAAGTCCCTTTCGCCAGCACCAGAGCTGACATTCCGCTTAGCCTGCCGGCCCGCAGGCGGGCAGCACGGCCGCTAAGACGCTGGGTCCACAAAGCGACTCAATTTGTCTCGGTTTACTAAAGCACCACCAAGACAAGCAGAACGAGGACGACGAGCAGGAGGAGGACAACGGAGGAGGTGGAGAACGAGTTGCCTTGTCGTATGTCGTCCTTAGCTTCTGGCCTCGGCCGTAGCATGAGCAAAGAGTCGGGCGGGTTCTATATAAACCAACTGTTCGAAAAGGTCTTTCCCGATTTTCAGCTGTGCCTATTTTTTCATACTGAAAAGGGCATCTACCATCCTCCTACATATATTCCATCTCCTACAACAAGTATGGCATTTCTTTTCTACGTTACTAGTAGAAGGAAGCGAAGAGGAAAGATAGTTACAAACTGCTGGAACGAAAATCGTGGAGGATATCTAAGCTATAGCTATCAGCTAAGAGTGGTCCATTATGTTGAGCTAGAAACAAACTGCGAAAACATTTACATTGATATCTGAACTAGGTTACTCTTCAAATATGCAAAAATGGTCGAGCAGTTTGCACTCTTCTAGGCAATCGAAGTAATACGAGTGATTTATTCAGTAAACACTGACAGAACAATTGGCAATGTTTATTATGCCGCAGATTCAATGAACTTTTCAACCCAAACTGTACATTCGATTCTTTAGACCAGCAGCCTTCGGTTTAGCCCAACAAATCTTATAGGTGACTCCCATCTGATAGCCACTTGGCGAAACAGAGCAGAGAAAATAAAAAAAAAATATGAAAGAATTGTATTTTATAGGCTCCATGATATTACTAGACATTATGTACCGATTTTTGTTTTGGCCATATTGTCGGCAATAGAGCAAACGTGTGGTAGACGGTCGAATGTGTCTCACGAATCGAGAGGTCTCTATCGTCAACGGGTTATATCGTATAGCTAAATGTCCGTAAGTAAACGACGTTGCTTTCGGATGCATTCCTAACGATCTTCATTTCCTAGACCTGGGTGCTTCACAATGTAATTCATTTGTTTCAGCATCGAACATAAAGCTTTTCTAGGCGTCGGTGTCTCCCGTTCCATCAGCCATATAATCAGTATCAGCTAAGTCACGTCTTCGTTTCTGAAGAAATAGCTGATTTGACAGAGGCAAAATTTGCCCACGCAAATAGTCAGAGAAGTGATGAAGTACAATTCCCTAACTTCGGGTGTGGATAGTGTTTGTGAGATCAAAGCGTACAGATGGGCTGCTGAAAAAACAGGAAGTGACCAACCCAATGGTCTATAGATCATCCGTGAATAGTTAATCCACATAAGTCGGCGGACAGAGTTATGAAGTTCAGTGCCGTAACAAGAAAGTTATCGTTAGCATTCTAAGTGATTGTTTGGCCTTGTTGAATTTATCCGAAATATTTTATATTTAATTATAATATAATAAACAGCTTGATGCTCTATCGACCAGAATGCTAAGCGATCGTAAATATGTTAAAATACTCGAAAATTTAGACTTTCTTGAAAATACGTAGAGTTTGTGGCATCGTATGCTAGCCAGTGACGACAATGAATTTCTACAAAGATTTTCTCAATAAGAGATGATAGCGTATTTAAAAAAAAGGTCTTACTTTTTCCCAATTTTTTTTATGAAATATGAAATCAGTCAGAGCCGCTTCTGTTGCTTTCCTAAAATGGAAAAATATTATAGTTATAGAAAAAAGAATTGCACTGATTTAGTCGTAAATTTTCTGAAGTTTGTAACGCAATAGGCTAGGACGCTAATTAACGAACTTCAGGTCAAGGTTGTTAAGTGGCACAAAGTTAGAAAACAGTTTGTATCCCTGTCACTAAGAGGATCAGCTTTCTTGGTATCCAGTAATTTGCTGCATCAAAGTATTAGGCAGGCTATTATTATTCGCAAAGCAAAATTAGAAACAAATACGGGAAAGGGATATGCGGGGCCTCTAACTACTATTCAGATCCATACGACGATATGTTTAGTTAGAACGTAAAAAAGCAATAAACTTTAAGTAATTAGTTGGCTTGCGTCATTAACTAACTTAGATATAAGGTTTATACAACAGTCGATAATGTCAGCGTGTTTTTTTTTTCTCGTAACAAAGTTACCTCGTATTTTTCGCCTAGTTCGAAATAGTGCTATATGCTTATTTTGAAATTCCTATTCAAGAAGCGCCTTCTACTGTCCTATAGCTGGCCTAATAGCTGGTATACAATTAGCGACTGCTGTCGTGGTTTGTTAAAATTTACCAAATGTCTCATTTTTCAGCAGTGCTTATAATAATCAAACAGACACTATATTCACTCGACTGTGTATACGGACGAACAAGCAGACAGCTTTGGTACTAACGCCAAGGCGCAAAGCTGTTTCTGGCGTAAACAATGCCGGTGGTTGTAGCTAACTGTAACTGAAACTATTGCCGCGATCCGTTCGACAGTAGTGTTCGGATCTGAAATAAGCTACAAACAATTCACTGTGATTTATTTATTAGTTATGCGTAACAACTATGGATAAGTTTCCGTAGATTGCAGCCTCCCAGCAGCGATTCCTGGAATCAGCCGAACGTCGCTGGCGAGGACCCTACGCCGAATCTGCCCTAGCTAATTAAACCGCTGCTTATAAACGTCGGCTGTCTGCATTAAGAGATCAAGTCTGCTGTTGTTCTATACAGATCCACTTTAATTATCGAGTATTGTCGTAGTTCGTTCATACGTTTATACGTTCTTCATATGCTAGTAGGTTTTTTTTTCAGTAGAAAAGCTGCTAGGCAGGAATTGCGTACATAAGGCTAGTTCAGCCGCAAGAGTTGCGGTAATATCTTCTTATTAGAAAACGTATTCTTGTCCGACGGCGTAACTGCTAAGCAAACTGTTTCTACGAATACTTCGGACCATTTAGGAAGCCTTTTTTTAGTGACCAGCGATTGTTTAGAGGTCATAGCGCGACCCTTTCATTTTACGCAGGATATACGGTAGGTACGATACATTGGACGCACGAAAAGGTTACGGATCAAGGGGAAAACAGAAACTGCAGAGAAAAACAATCACAAGCTGTACAGTCGTAAGTTACTGCAACGGCACACTGCTGTTTCAACGGTTTTAAAGACGTAACTCTGAATCTGATTGATCGCATTCGTGGCACGAAATGCTGAGCGGGGGAATGGAGGTATATTATACGAACGTTGCCAGGTCATCCGGTTGATTCATTTAAAGAAATAAACACTGGTGAATCTAATTGACGTGGACTTTTTCGTTGTACATCGGGGCCTGTTTACATGTTCCCTTTTTTTATTTATGTGCGCCTGCTAGTGAACTTCGTTTCTCTCCCTTTGCATATGATTGCGTTCTTTGGCTGTGTATGTAAAGTTTTGCTTACGCATTACACTATATGCGCCAATAAGACGGTTGGTGTCCTTAAAGTGTTGTTTTGGATTATCTTAGGTGAACTCGGCTTCATCTTCAAGTTTAAGGACAAATGTTGACTCTTAGCGATGCGCATACGTTACCAGGGCTGCGACGTTTCCTACAAGGATTAGCGATGTGATGTACATACCCGGGTCTATAAAGTGCATTAACTCTCAGATTGGGCCATGGATATCATTTGGTAAAGGCATGCTTGCTGTGTGCCTAGGTTTATAGGCGAGAATAGAGGGACATTTAGTTAATGCCTTCAGATAACGCCCTGTGTAATGATGACACGCATAGTGGTAATTGGCAGTAGCGGGACTGGGTCGTAAAAGTACTTAAGTGGACGCTTTAATTGGTAATTATAAGACACTAAGACGGATCGACTTGTTTCGGCCGGTTAGAAAACGCAAGCTAGTATAGGCTGTAGCCGAGCGTCAGCGTATTGCACTAGACGCTAGCGGATCTTTTATTTAATCCACGTTTCCTATGTAATAGATAGCCAGCTTTAGTGAAAGCCATTTTGCCTATCGTTTCTCGACTGTCTGCGCAGGGAGCAAGCAACAATATGCATAAGAAGTATACAGGGCCAGTCATCGCTGCAAAGCGCCGTCCAGTGACGTTCATTCAAATAGAACAACTAGATCTTCAGAAAGATCACTCTCTTACGACGACAGGCTGATTGAGAGGCAAGGATATTTTGACATTGCCCTTCTTAGCCTTCATTGATTTGCGACCGAGCATGTGGCCAGTGTGGCTGATAAAAATGGAAGGCTAAAGCTATTGGGTGAACGCTTACTACCGCTATACAACTGTAGCTAGAGGTAAATATTTAGCATTGCTAGATTGGTGAGCTAGATATGCTGCGGTTTCAGTTGGCTATATTTACACGAAGGACGATATATTCACAAAAAATCCATTTGTATTATTATATTACTGCATGCTATTGAAGACTGATATATTTCGTCATACTGTGTTATTAGTATGACGAAATACACCAGTCATACATATTAATATATAATAAGGCAGAACGTATGCAACGGGCTAAAATACTATTTCTTTGATACAGTTTCTGATCGAAATCAGCCTGCCTACTGATCCGCCTTGCATCAGGTCGCCTCGATACGTACCTCTGTGGATGAAACTTTGTGTTTTGCGGATCAACCAACAGTTGCTTTTAGAAAATCGAATTAGAATAGTACAATTAATGTAGAGGATATTAAAGAAGAAAGAAAAAAAAAAGCAGCTAATATGAGGAAGAGTCAACACAATTCCTGTTGCTTAGGGTGACGAGAAAACGCCAGGAATATAAGATAATTATTTCGAACCCAATATGTTTCTATATGAATATAATAGCAGAATATCTCCGCTGGTTAAATGCGACTTGCTTCAAAAATGATGCCGCAAAAATCTCGGAAGCAAGCGCGCAAAAGGTCGAGAAAGGTAAAGACATCGCGTTACATACAAAATGTAATTCTAGGATCCCGAAAGGTCTACCACAGAACGATCGGTCTTTCACATCTAGCAAAAGGAAGTGGGGCTTGAGGAGATCATTTTTGCATTCACCATGATCTATAATACTCGAAGCAGCTGCAGAACCGAGTGACAGCTTAACGGAAGCATTAGGCTGGCTACAAATGCTCGCTGAAAAAATAATCATGTATTTTGAAAAAATCCAAACGACTCTGCTTGTATAAAAGTGTCTTTCGGCCATCTTTGTAACTCGGTGGTGCTATGAGTGATGATACGCTTCATGCCATTCCATAAAGTTAACTGCAACCGATCTCAAATGATTATTTGTTTAGCCCGTTTAGATAATCATAGAAACGAAACGAAGAATCGACTGGGAGACAAAAGGGGTTTGAAGTCATTCATCATAAGGTGCGGTCATTGTTAGAGGAAAACCGCCCCTACTTCACGAAGAGTATGTTTGTAACGTAACGACCAACCAAATTTTTTCATACTGGTATTATATTAAATGGTTTCGTGCTCAGTATATAAATACCCTGTTAGTTGGCAAAATCTTGCTAGCCCCTATGTTATTACAAACTGGATTGTGTTTGTAGCTTTATCATCGTAAGTGCTAAATGATAAAGGATGTGAGGGAGAAAATAGTTTATAATGGCGCCACTTTTAAATTAACAAATATAACACAGGTTAGATAATGATAGTATCTATAAAATTTCAAGTATAATGCTTAAATACGCCACGGACGTAACGTCTAATAAATATATATATATATATAAACACATATGTAAACATGGGAACTTCGATTTACAGGGGGAGTTAAAAGAACTTATACCTACACGAACAGATGCACGGGTGTATAGGCGTACCGTTGATGAATGTCTACCTCAATTCAATTTCGGTCAGGTTGTATAGTTTACATGTGTACCTTGTAAATAGTTCCTTCTAAATTTTTCCTTGCACTGGCCACTTCGTATTTACTCAGAGTCCAATTCGACGTACACTTTATTGGAATACATAGAAAATGTATGAATAGAAATACCGAAATCTTTCCGAAGCCGTGCCTTATGAAATGGGACCAGACAGCGTGCGTCATCAAAGATCAGAACTTGGATTTTAGAATGTTCTCGCTGCTAACGTGAGCGTTTGAAGAAGGCCGCAGAATGAGCCGGTGTTGAAAGCAGGTATCTGCTCGAATGACACCTAATGGGTAGTTTATTTCTATCAATAGCTGAACTGTAACCTAGAACAAAAAGAATTGCCATGAGTCTATCTTGAATGAAGTTACGCGGCCCCAAGCTGTCGTAACGTTTGAGCTGAGCTAGTGACAGTTACTCAAGTTTAATTCCTAGATAGTCACCAGGGGGTTAACACTTTAGAAGTTGTCAAAAACTGCACAACTTAAATCATATTATAAGGTTTTGTATACTTTCTATCTTTTATTTGCACAATCTTATTTTAGTCAGTTTACCATTAGGTCACACTTTAGCAAACTGAGCTAGACATTGTCGCCCTAAAATAACCTCAAAGTCACCGTTACTCTCAATCGCCTTACTGATCTGCATTAATCATCATAAATGCTCTGCATAGGCTCCATCTCGCGGGCTTGATGGGAACCGCGATTTCCATAATATATGTTTGCTATAGCTTTTATGAACTGAGCGGAACCTCAGCTCGTCGGTTTTCTCGGCCGGTTCACAACTCGGCCACACCGATATCCCTTGTGAATATTAATTATTTTTGTAGCCCAAAATCCAGCTCTTCTCAGGCTGTGCGGTCCTTACCTAGACATCCCACTGCTCGATCGTAAACTAAACTTTTCATCCGTTGGAAAACTCTACTGACGTTACCTTGTACCTAAGCACTTAGCCCTAATTACGGGGTAGATTTTCTATAGACGTCGAAATTTAAAATCTAACATATTAGTAAATTATTCCTAGGGTGCCGCTTCCGTAAGATTTTAGACTTCAATATACTATCAGCCGAGTATTTTGAGCTACGTAGCAAGTGAAAAGGACGGAAACCCCCTATTACCCCTTCTAAGTCACGTTATATGTCTGCGAGGCGAACGTGGAGAGCGCTCCGGCTAAATAGGTTTAACCACTGGTTCTAGTGAGTCATATGAACTACAATCACTGGCCAAATGAACCTATGTTCGAATAACGGGAGTAATATATAGACGGGTACGCTCTGCGACCATGGATGCAAGCGGCAAAACGTTCTTAATTTGCATACGCACGGATATATCAAAAGGACATCATAACAGATCCTTGGTATTCTATTTTAGTATTCTGCTTTTATCAAATGGACCTACCAAATTATTTGCCGTATTCAATTTTCAAGACTGTGCACATCAGACTGTTTCACAATTGCTTCGATATAGGAACGCTGCATGATGCCGTAACTTAGATTTAGTTTGGCCAAACTCGACGACAATTTTTCTTTATCTAACTTGAAGTGACTTTCTGTACTAGCAGAAGGAACTTACCCCTTGACTTGGCTGTTGAGTAATGAGATATCAGGCCATCAATACGATGTGTTAAAAAAAAGTATCGAATATGAGACTAAATTATGTGATTTCGAGTAGTTCGTGATAGACTTTAAGTAAAACACTCATTGTCGGTATGAACTGTGAAAAATTTAAATAGGACAATATGAATTTTTATTACGCCAATGTTTATTAATTAGTTCTGTTTCTACTCGCAATACTGGATACTTGTAAATATCTGAAGGCAGATAGGAGTACACATAATGAGGAGTTCCATTAGGTGTCCGTGGTCCAATTGTCCATTAAGGGGCCATTTAATCCCTGATTCAATTAACGCTGAATGTAATTACCAATCGTGATATGTAAATCACTCCCAAGTAAACGACTTTGAATGGCCCAAAAGTAACTCAAAGTCTACGATAGAGAAGTCCTAATAGGACTTCTCCTTTTTGTTAGTTGTTTTTAACAGGGTTTCGACACTCACGATATGCGTTGTTGCGACACTGGTGTATGACACATTTCTCGTACAACAGGAACATTGAAGGAGATACTGAATATTTTACGTTAATCAGTGCTCGTAGCATTTATAAGAAAACTGATTGCTTCAATAATCGAATGGAAATCTCTATAAACACAAATGATGACAACGATGGATTAGTAGTAATGCGTGTCTTGAAACATTCGATGCGGTAGGATACACCGGGATTTTCAATTATCTGCAATCCCCACGGCATATCGTTTACAATTGTTCATTAAACTAGAAGTTATCATCCAACAAACAATCTCGCTCACAGTAAACATGACTGTAAAAGTTCGACTGGATGTGGTCCTATCATAGCCACATCCCGCTCAAGTTGAATTCGTCAAAGTTTATCCAATGCAGACAAGTACTGTTATGTAACCTTATAGAACCTAGTTCCTCGAATCAGGCAAGTGCAAACGAAAGCAACGCCTTAGAAAGCCAAGGGTTTTGTCCGCTACGTCGCGAAAACGAGTAAATTAAGAAGACTGCAATAATGTGCTAAACGGTTCCTGATAGTATCCTGACGAGGTTCAGCCTGATCAGGCCCATAATAGCCACATATATATATTTGTATATACACAGAGGTTAGCCATATTCTCGTTGAGCAATTGAAATTTCTTACGCTAGTTTAAGAAAAACTGTAACATTCTATGGTTTTATTAGACATTACAATTTTGATCATTTTCCGGTAACATAAATCAGCTTACCTTGAGAGGTCAGCTTATTCAGCTTTTAGGCTCGTCAGAAACAGGAAGACCAAGAACCCGTGAAGAAAAAAAATGCCTGATGTCAGGGTAACACATTCGTTGGGCCGCACCTTGCAGTTCACGTGTCCTTTCAGCTGTTTTTCGCTGAAGTGCTTTAAGGCACAAGGTTCAGTAAATTTTCGAGCCTAACTCCATAGTAGATTTTTAAAGGGTAATTCGAGTACCATGTTCGGTGAGACTTGATATAAATATTTGCCAAATTTTATTTTCTATTGGTACGTAGTTTGAGAGCAATTTAGCGTTTTTTTTTTTTAATCAAAAGTATATACTATATCTATATTCGGAATATTACACCGTTACCGAAGTTACCATCAGAAACGAAGATGTCCAATGAATCGAAATTAACTTGGCCAATGATCGCAACATTTTCCTTAATTATGCATTGTTAAAAGAGTCGTCCTCTTGCGACTCCAACTGGTGGGACAAGGCTCCAAAGGTCAAACTTTTCCTCCTACAACATTAAAAAATGGCAGTTGAATTAACTTGGCCTCATTTCCTTTTTCTGCCTTCATCGTCTGTGAACAATTGGCGCGTGATTTGTGAGTAGTTGCTTTTAAACAAACATTACCACCATAAAGACCAGTAGAATCACTCGGACTTACGGAGGGAAGTGTCTTAGAATATCAGCCGCTTTGCCACGTAGGGGAACGTTGCCATTGTGAACCCCCATTTCCGCTTTTGTCGTATCGCTGTATGCCACTTCGATATGGATTACAAGGTAATTTTTTAAGCTTTCGAGGATATGACGCAAAAAGTCTCATTACGAGTAGCCCAACGACTTTGTAATAGGCCCTCCATGAAGCCCACTCGCAGCAAAGCTGGTTTCTGTCTCCTTGATGTCACACGTTTAACGTACACTTATTGAGGGATATGTACACAATGACATGTAGCGTTTATATTTATCATATTGTTGATTATATGTACTCCGTATAGATGATAATAGTGTGAACGTAAATATGGAGTAATTCAAAGACTAATCCTTTCGATTTTTTGACAGGACTTCTTTTTCTATTCTCCTTGCAGAAGAGTACAAAAAAAATCTGATAATCTATGGTGGCTTGTTACACAAGTAGCTGAGACTGCCCTTGATTTCAAAGAAAATCCGTTAAAATCTTTTGCGATTCAACTTTTCCCACGATTATAAGTAGACCTAAGAGACCAGGCGATGCGAGTAAAAACAAAAAATGTCTTTTAGCATTCGCAGAACCCTGCCTAAATTTCAACTGCATATGCTAAGGATATACGAAGGCACCCATTGAGAAAAAGACCTCATCGAGCCTCAAAGTACAAAGTTTTTGTAAATAAAACAGGAAGAAGATATTGCCGAAAGAAACCGCCTGCAAAACGGTTTCGCGGCAAATAGGGAGGCAAAAGGCGAACAGAAGAAAAGGCTCAAGCGTACACACAAAGTACAGTTGTAGAATGTGAACGTGTTAGCTTTAAAGGTCTAACCCTGTGAAACCACTCAATATTACCGAAATATATACAATACAAGAACTTTATCTATATGTATCTTGGTATTGGCTTATAACCACAGGCGTTCTGCTAATTATACTTGGAAAGCACGAACGTTTAAAGAAGATCTGAAGCAGTCCAACAATTTAAACCGAAGTTATTGCCAAAACGTGTTTGAGATTTTATGATTTAGCAAAGCATATGACCCCCATTTCTCGTCGAAAATCATATTCATACTGAGATTTGGTAATTCTCCTTTCAAGTTAGTCTCGAATAGGCCACTGTTTATGGAGTACAGTAAAAAACAATGAGACATTTTCTATAATAAACACTTCGACATTATTTCCAAAACTTTTCGGTAATTTTTGAGCTGCGCTTGATGGCAAGGTCAAATCGACCTCCAGTACAAGTTCTTGCGACATTCAAGTTATAACTAAATTATTCAATCAAAAGACGATCGGCGAGACTGCGCTGAATTTTAGATTATTCATAAACATGATATATATATATATATATATTTTTTTTTTTTTACTATAGTTTCCACTGAATATTAAAAGACCTGAATAAATTGGCCACAACTCTATAGATCATCTCGGATCAAAGAGAGCTTTTATGAGCAATATATAAAAATGCACTTCATGTTCTCTTAAATCTGAGTCCGAGAGAAAGGTAATAGCTAATCCAGTTAGTTTTTATAAAACCATAAAACTCGAGATTTGTTCCAGCGTTAAGTGTTTTTAGAGAATTTTTAGGATAATTTTAAAAAATGCTTTTCGTTAGCAATAGTCGGTCGTAGCGGTGTGAGAATTCGTCGTCGTCCTCTATTTCAACAACAAATAGCTACATTCGCGTTCACGGACGATGGCGGCAACGAGAATGATGGCAAGTGCGTTGTCGATTGAAAACGTTGGTAGACTTTCGAAAAATCCTCTGTACGTGTTGAAAATATTTAGTTTTACGCTTCTGAAGCTGAAAGGATTTTACCTAGGAGAACAATAATGCCTCTGGCGAGCGGATCGAGATATGTATGTATAGCTGAAGTAGAGGCCAGCACAGTCTCGTCGAGTGAATCAAGTCAGACGGCGGAATAGTGCTGAAGGACACCCCATACTTTACTCAGCTCTCCTAGACACCCGTTTACGTTTTGCACGCTCGCGCGAAACAAGCGTCTCCTAACAGCTCTTGATTTTTTTGAGACTTGCATATAGGAATATAAAACAAAGCTCCAAGTGTGTATACTCGCCTTAGAGATGAACGAAGCATCACAAGACTCTACAAAAAGGGAGAGTCCATAGATAGAAGGCCTATATTTTCTTTCACTTGTCTCCATTCTTCCTTTTTCTAGAGAATCGGAGAAAAAAAAACGTTGCAGCGAAGCGTAACGATCGATTTAATCAAATGGTGTCTTTTCGACATCATGAAGGAGCGAATATTTGTCGTTAGTACATTTTTATATCAGGCGTTGTTTTTAGTAAACGCAGATAAATTTGCAGATAAACTGAACGGCAAATGCTAACACAGAGAAGGTAATTTTATTATTTTTTTTTTTTTAAGTTTTGAATGTGCTTCCGAACATGAAGCATGACAAAGCAATTGGCTGCAAAATGTTTGTTGACACTTTTTTCTATTTTCAATAAAGCGGTAATAAATTACTCAGTGAGCATTTCTGGAAGGTTATGGTCAATATGAAATGTTGTTATTGTTATTTAATCCAGACTTGTGCCTTTTTTTGTTCATGGTGTTATTGGCCGTCCGACTTCGCTATGGCTCAGAACGACAGAGTCAAGCAAAGGATAACGTTGCACCGCCCACCTTTGTATATCCTGCTGCTGTATTTTTGCTCCTTTTTTTGATTTACTCTTTGTTGCTTTTTCCCCCATGTCGCTATTCGTCGTAGCGTGTCGAAGTCATTCTCCCTTCTTTGTTATGTCAGCCTTTTCGATATCTTTCTATGTCCTAAAGCGGTCCTCCTGCTTGACGCTTTCCGATGTTGGGAACGAGACTCGAGTGTGGATCTCTGATAGACCAACCTAGAGCCTCGCTGAGAGCAGTTGCTAAATTGATTTGAGGCTCTCCTCTTTCGATCGTCTTGGGCTCCAACACGATTGCGATCTGTGTCCTTTCGAGCTTTTGTCTGCCCGATACGATTTATTTCTGTCTACCTCACAAGTAAGTCGACTCGAATATTGCCCTACCGCTGGCAAACAGCGCATGTCTACCACAACACTGTTACAATGACTAGTTTTCGTACACTGCCTAAATGCGCCACCTTCCGAGGTTCTGAAGATTTCTGTAGACGAACCGCTGACAGCAACGGTTGCCCCAACTGCTACACTAGGTTCAGTAGCCTCTCGCTTCATCGACGCTGCGTGAATTGCGCACTGTGATAAGGGCAGCAGGCCATTGTGTGCCATTAAGAGAGAAGCGCGAGGATAGAAGGACTTAGAAGAAGGGAGTTGTGTTGGGTGGCAGCTGCAATTCACAGTCAATGATTTCGGGTCTCGTTTCCTTTCCGAATCTTTGGCGCTCCGGGCGCGCTGTTTCCGTGCTTGCAGAGAGCCGACAGTGTGATAGGGGTTGAAGACCCAACGTGGATAAGCCTACTGGCATCTTTCGTTCTCTACCCTACGTCGTGGCCGCCAACGTCAACGTTTCTATCGTGCTTAGTCTCCAGTGGATGATGCCAGCTAGCTGTCTGTTCTAACGATGGCTGTAGTCATGGTGACGACAGCATAAGTGAAGTGCTTTGTCTTTTGCTGCCTAACTGTCACTTCCGGCGGTGTGAATTTTACTTCCGCGTGACTGACAGCAAACGGAGGTTCCTGCAGGAAACCTTTTTTCGAGGGCGCTTCTTGGGGGGGGGACAGTCAATGCTTGTCCGTGGGTCGTTTCTCTTACCGGCCCAGAGGCGCCAAAAGAATGTATTTTTTTCGCCGTTTGGAAGATAAAGTGTGGTGGGCAAAAGGGAACTTAAAAAGGGGTCGCTCAGATTGTCTCGTCAACATCGCGATTCGTCTTGATTAGATTGTCATCGATGTTCAACCGAATGTCGTTGAATGCCAGCTGCCTGAACTCAAGCAGGCAGCAGTAGTGTCCGGCAGTATTGGCAGTCCGGCATTCGATGAAGCAGACCCCACTTCTTTCTGTAGAGAAGAAAAGCCTCCACTCAGTAGTGGGAACACCGAGGGGATTCGATATTGATGTTGATCTTATCAGACACTCCTTGAAAATACCAGACCCGCGATAATATCATACTTAGCCAATGGTCATCATTATAAACTCTGATAGCGATGGTATTATACTATATTATGGTACCAAGGCAGTGGTAAAAGACCAAAGTGGGCGCTAGTCTAAATGGCCAGAGATTGTAGAAGTGAATCGCCTGATCGAATT
The DNA here is from genome assembly GCF_002532875.2 of Varroa jacobsoni. Taxonomy (NCBI): domain Eukaryota; kingdom Metazoa; phylum Arthropoda; class Arachnida; order Mesostigmata; family Varroidae; genus Varroa; species Varroa jacobsoni. The sequence continues at coordinate 113,888 of NW_019214013.1, forward strand.
GGGCCTTAACAGTATTAAATTACCGGTTTTCAGAATATAGAGCAGAGAAATGAAAGATCGTGTAGATACCGAATCTGATCTGATAATAATTGGCTAGTAGACTTGGAGAGGTTTAAACGCGTTGAATTCAGATTAATTTGTATGCACTCAACGGAGCAGGTTTAGCATGTTTAGAACACCTTTTGATGGACTAGATGATTCAATTAAAGTTGATCACCATCAGTCAGCGACCATAAAAGCGTTTTCTACATGCTTCAGTTAGGAAGATATCTTAGGTAAACGTCTGCATGCGGCGCAAAGATAGTATTTGCTGATAGACAACGACACTCTGCCGATTTCTCTTGGAGTGATTACGCCTCACCACTCTCTCAGTATAGCTGGAAGCCTCCTGTTACGAAGAAACAAGAATTCCTTGTTAGTTTCCGGTTCTGGGTTGCGAGACCCGTATACACTGCCCATTTACTTGTGTGGGAACAAGGCGGCAATTCTGTTGACATGTTCGATTAAGTGAAACCATTTGCTGGGCCATATTTATGTCTGACATAAACATTAGATGTATATATATATATATATATGTTCCCGGTCGATTTAAATCAGATATATTGAAATGCTTTTTACCGCAAAGGGGTATCATCACTTGGGTTCAACTCTATACTATGCATAAAGTTATAAAACTGAAATGGTTGTTGGTACTTTGTTACAATTCGGTAATTTGCGATTTACAGCATAACGTCGTATAGATTATCTCTTGATGAAACTTCTATAGCTGACCTGTTTACTAAAAATAGGAATATTGGAGACACATCGCACACATCGTCCGTGACAGGAGTACGCCAGTACCTAAGGTAGTACTTAGGAACGGTGCCGGACCTACACGCTAGAACCATTTAGTTAGAGCCTTAGCAGCGCTGTGTAGAGTTAGCCAAAAAGTGAACTCGCAATAATGGAATGTATAGGGCTTCATAAAGGAGATGTTATAGGCCATGTGCCTCTTTCACTTTACACATCTTGTGTTGCACAGATCGACGACGCAGCTTAAGCAGACAACTTAAATGAAAGTTTCTGTTAGCTTTTCTTAACACCCCGACCTATCTAGAACAAAAAAAACACAATCAAGTGATTTATTAGTGACGATTGCATAACAAAATGTTAATGAGTAGAGAGAAAAACATTCAACTATAATCATGTGCCTATTTTTATTTTTTCGAAACCCAGTAACATCCCGTCACGAAGTAGAGCATTATGGTACACGATATCTCCAATAACACATACGAGGAATTGTAAACTGCGTTTGAAAAACACATTTACACAACAGCAGCAGCATTACTATCAGTCAACAATGAATTGTTTAGGCCATCGATACTTGTCCTAACACATCATCAAATATGGTTCGGATGAATAGTTGGGAAATGATAGGTTTCCTGATGAAAATTCAAGTGAATGGTCAATCAGACGACGTTGATCAGGAAGACTACGGATAGAACTGCCACTATAAGTTGGACGTGTATAAATAGCATTAGTGAGAAAGCTTCTTCTAAGTATAGCCTTAATACGTTGAATGCTCTATGGTACAATAAACTGTAGCTACGCAGACATTAGATATGCAAATGCTCTCATTGCACATAAGGATATCTACCCGGACGACAACTTCAAAGAAATACAACAAGCCTTATTTTAAATAGCTCTGCCCTGCTGGTTACGTAGATAAAATTTTAGATTATAGAAATATATGCCGCCTCCAGCTCCCTACCCCTGGGCCTGATCTTCACGGTGTAACGACCAGTACTATATAGCTCCATCATAGCCGACCTCTTTTGTAAAAAAATTTAGTGACGACGTCGCGCTGCGTCAGTCTAAAGCCGCAATCTGATCAAAAATGTAGATGCCGGTATTGCTAACGATTACTACTTCCCCCTCTATCACACACAAGCTCTCTCTCTCTCTCTTTCTATATATATATAATTGTTATTATGTCATGCAATAGTTATTTTTTTTGTCATATCTATGTCAAGAATAAATGTCTGTGGACTGCGTAAGTATTTCAACATATGACTAACCTTAAAAGCGAAAGAGGTATGATTTATACTAAGGTTCACATGGCCTTTGGTTCGGTAGACACGGACGCATTGGCACTGCATTATCGCTGCGATCAAATCCATACTAAAGTATCACTTTAGAAGCTCATTTCTCAACTTTGTCCTTTACTTCTGCACAGTTTGTCTTCTAGTGCCGTCTGCACGGATAGGAAGAGGCGTAACTTAGCAATACAAGATATGAGCTATAATTTTAGCGCAAGAGGATTTTTGTTTAAGCTTTCCGCGTCGCCAGCACGGGACGGTGCGGCAGGTAACTCTATACATGGCTTCACAGAGAATCGTTAGGTGAAATAGGTCAAGCTAAACAAACTGTCTGTTACGCGCACCAAAATCTGAAGTTCACAGTGACTCACTATGTTCGGCCATCCAGAGCGTGAATAGCCATTCGGATAATAAAAACAGCTACCTTTAGCTCTAAACGATTGAAGTGAGCATCAGCAAAGACTATTTAATACTGGCTATATCTTTTCAGCCATAATCATTTACGCCAGTTACAATCATTGCCAGATGGGAAATAACGACGGGGACAAACGTAGATCTCAGTGTAGATCTTATGATTTATTCCTGCTCGGAACACTGCTACTGACGCAGTCGGACAAAGTCTGAGCAGTTTCGCAAGCATAATATCGTTTAGGCAAAGACCTTACGGAGTTGAAGACGAAACGGGTAAATATACAGACAGCGAAGTGACCGAAGTTCGTTATATCAACGAGTTTATCGAAATTTCCAAAAATAGCATAGGGATACTAAATACGAAAATTTTTACTCGCTAGAATTAACCGATAATAACAGATGACGGTTGATAAGAATATAGAATATCCTGGTTATTTTTTAACTCGGTTTTGTTTGCACGAAGTTCAATGGCATTGGTTAGTTTTTACAACGCTTATCCGTCTTCTCCCAAAGTTTTTATATTAAGTAAGAAGGCATGAAAAATAATTCTGGGGATAAAACGTATACACATTTATTTTGACGGTATTTTCTATTAAAAGAAAAACACCCGTAATTCTATAAGAAGTTGCATTTGTCATAAACACTCAGCGAGTCAATAGAGATAAGCAAAAGTTTTAATAAAGATCAAAGGTTATAATAAAAAGTGCTTGTTTTAAAAAGCCAATGAAAGCTTGTGCAAAAATCGAATTATTCCGCCACCAATGGCTCAATGGGGAGCTCACCCCTTAAGTTTATCGTATGGATATTCGATGGTATTTAAGTTTGCAAATCTTTTTGGTTTGAACATTGCAACAGAACTGGCCATTTTTTTTACTCTCTGGGCAGTAATATTAACGCTAGTAATGCAATTACAGCCCTTAGCGAGTATACTGGGGGTACTTATATATCACAAAGATCCTACATCATACATCGTGTGCATGACGAATAGACGTATCGTGCACTAGTTAGCCCTGCTGGTTCAATATGCTTAATTCAAGTACATCAACTTGCACTTTCTCTTCATAACTTAATTCTACTTTTATAACTTCTACACTCAACGGCAGCGAGCTAAAAGGTTATCCCAACTATTATCTATCGATTGATTATGAGAATGTTTTTTTTTTCTATGTTATTTCGTTACAATTGCCGCCTATTAAACATGTCTGGTCCCTTCCTCAGTATCGTTGTATGCTGGTTTACAATGAACAGGTCGCAATGTTTCGCGAGCCTAAAACCTTGGATTGTTTTGGCTATGACTAACGTATGGAACTCCTTCCACACGCGAAAGTCACCTCGTGAACAGCTGTCATTAATTCAGTTCCTATTTATAAGCTGGATTTTATTTAGGTTCATTTGAGGCGTGCCTGTTGTCTTGAACCCTTTTAGGAGAACAATACCTGGCTTGATTTCTCTCTTTTTTTTTTTTTTTTTATATAATTCCCTTCCTCGATCTGGTATACCAATACTAATACCATTAAAACTGCTCGAGCCGTTGCGGACGATGCGCGTGCACTCGCTAAGATCAATAAATATTTTGTGGCCCCAAATCTCAAATAAATGAACTCGATCACGTACATAGGTTGTCTTTAAACGTCTCTAAAGTCATAGTGATATTACATGGTCCATATTTCTGATTTATTATTACTCTGAGATCGACCTTCGCAGTGCGAAAGAGTTTTGCTCAATGCTCTACTTCAGCCTAAACTATTCTCTACTTAAAGGTGTACTAGTTCCACCTTACAAATTCTTCATGACGCATGCAAATCTTTATTTGTGTTTAGCATATCTCGCTGAATTACGGTGGGGTGGGGGTGGGGGGGAACAGGACAACTATTCTTCCACATGGGCGCCCGCGGGGAATGATATCTTGTATAGAATATTCAGTATCTATTAGTAGGCGTCAGCACTATTCCTTTCCTGATATCCAGCGTCCTAAATGCAGGTTCTCTCTTATAGCATTTTATAATATAACGTTGATAAATGTGAGCCTCCTGCCCACTTTCCTAAGTCTAGGACAAATAGTATTTTGCGATTCATAAATTATAGGCAAGTAACGTCTGCGAGAATATGCCGAAACTTCCAGTTATTCCGCATTCGGAACTTCCAGGCCGAATCGCTGAGTCGTATTGAGAAAGCTACTCTTTATTCAAAGCAATTCCCCTTTCCGTTTCTCTTATGGTTCAATTGGTTCGGTACTTAGCCTAGTTCATCACTTTATACCAGCGTTAACACAGATGTCGATAAATGTAATGGCTTCAGACGCCATGCCTTAGACAATCTGCATATCGATCCATATCTCCCTATTGTATCTATATTAACAGAGAAAATTGTACGAAGCGAGGCTAAGAAACTACGGAGATTCCTCTAGAGCGACTGATTCATGCTAAATTTAGATGGTCGTACTGTATGGGTAATGAGGGTAAGAAACACCTTTAAACGGATCGTTATCCCCAAGACGCCGTACGCCCTACGAACATACAGCTAAAGTAACGATTTTTCCAATGCTTATAATTATTGTTTCTGGATTGCTTCGGTGCGATAGTAGTTTGAAGCACTGTAAAAGAACATACGAAGCAGCACTAAGCTGTTCCAAAACCTATTATTAGGCTTTTCTGAACCTTCTTAGACAAAACGGCTTCCTTAGGTAAGGTTGTTGAGTTCGCTTGAAATGGCTGAGTTACTTATGATTGTTTAGTTGTATGCCTACCGTTACATAATGTACTACACTATAACATCTAACTTTTCCAAGTCGACATATACAGGTCTACGATCTGTAACTGCCAAAAGTTTGAAGTTGAATTCTTGAAAGGTAATTCTGTTAGTGTTGTTATTTATGGCTCTTAAACGCTGTACAGATGAATAACCTGTGGTAATCGTACAACACGATCCAAGTATAACGTATAATTTGGATGGATACTACATAACCCCTGGGTGCTGCTCTGGAAAATTTAAATGCAGATTTGAACAGTGAAAATTTGTAAGTCGAGATTTAGCACCCATTCCGGGCCTTACAAGGATTAATCGAAACAAACGGATCTCCATTGTCAGAGTCGTTCCACGAATGCACAGTCTGCTCAGCCCGTTTTATCGACTGGGAAACGCCTACATCCATATATTACATACGTACGCAGTATCCTATAATACTCTCTTTTCGGTCTCGTATCCTGAACTGACGCACCCTTCACAACATTAGTAGACATTATTTCATAGATTCTATTTCAATGCACTTCCTGATATTGTATAATAATACGAGAATATCTTGAGCATGTTTTACCTCCTAACATCACTAATGAGTATCGTTGTTCTAAGACGTCTTTCTGGAATTAAAGCCATCTACTGGAACCTACTGAGCTGACGACTACAACGGTATAGTACTATTGAAGTAAGCAACCTACTATTTGCCGCTTCTTACTCGTAGCCGATATTATTCATATATATCTGTAATCTTGCCGATACAGCAGACGACGCCTTCGGGTTACGCTGAATAGGGGTTTGCCAAGATGACACTATTGTTGATTGGTCGCGAAAGGTGAGTTGACCTAGGGTGGAAGGCGTGAGATGTGAGGTGAAAATATAGGTCCAAATTGCTTTTTCTTCACGTTGATATAACAGCCACAAACAGGATCGTTGAACCGCCAAAGTACTCGTAACATTTTCACCGTCATCGCTTCATTGTGTGGGTACGTTATACAAAACCAGGTATTATATCAGAGCTCTGGCAAAACGGAGTGAAACGAGCCGGAACAGAAAAAGATGGAGACAGATCTCGCGGCTAGAAGCCGTTGAGATAGAACAAGGCAGATACGAGCTGTGTAAGAGAGGGGCTTCTGCAACCGCCTGCCGTACGTTGCAGTGTGCGGAAGTGGGTGTCGAACACCGCGGTTGGTAAATGCGGGCCCGGGGGGCACAATCTCAGCCACGGAGCATGTCTCGACCACCGTGCTAGCCTTGGTTGACTGTAGGCTCGCTTGATCGGTTCGGTTGGGCCTTACTTAGCCTTGCCTTTGGCGTCGGCATCAATTCTGTATGCTGAATGGTTCCGTGTGTGTATGTTCCACCAGTCACCGGTCCTTTAACCATCCTTCCGGTAAGTAGCATCCAATCATCGCAAATCCCTAGTGGCCTTTGGATCGCAAATGTATCCCTTAGCCAGGTAACGAGCCGGCAGCCTGCACATCTTCCAGCATGACCCGCGTTTTCTCACCAGTCAACTAATCCTCGTGGCGATTCTCCCTTCTCCTCGTCGCTTGCTGGCGTCAGTTGTACTGGGTTACACGCGAGAGACGGTATGAGCACAATTCTATTCCATCGTGGTCCCTCTTTCACTACTCAGTCCTAGTTACTCACCCGTAGCTTTGAAAACCCAGGCTTTTCTGCAGAACTCATTAGAGAGAAGGGGGTATAGAAGATCTTTGCGGCTCGGGCAGTCCTTTCTGCAATTGTAGCCTCCGCCGCGCTGATCCATCGAGCCATAGCCTAGACGCGCACGGCCTTTGAGACGGTGATATGACCCGCCAAAGCCTGTAAGTCACCTTAGTGGTCCAAGCGAAACTGTGTCTCTGTCGCTCGCTGTCATTTCTATCGGTGTCGGACCAATAGGAATTTCAGTGTGAAGATACATCGTTTTTGCTGCCCTCGGCTTCATTGACACATATTGTATTTCTTACGTCCCATGCCGCATGGCGTACACACTTGCGTAGGAGTATAACCCGCATCGACGCGGCGATGGTCGCAACGACGACATCAACGCCAAATAGGCACAATAACTAGCTACCTTCCATATTGTCAAAAGTATAAAATTCTAGTATAATCGATCTGCAGTACTAAATTGATGTAAACGGCAATAGGATGGAAAAATATGCACTAGTCTGTCCGCCTCCCTATGGATCTGTCTACTTTTAAAGGCTAACAATTCACTGGCTTCTTGTTATATAAGACACCATCGATCAAATGTATGTTCTTTTTTTTTTTGCACAGATATGTTGCAAATCAATTGGAAGGTGCCTGTCTAGTGTTCGTTCTCTGTATGAGCATGTAAAATTAGATTAAAGAACGACAAGTCGTCGTTTGGCACCTGGACAAATACACTAAAACCCTCCTAGCACCCCCTCCCCGCTACTTCTAGAACAGTTCAAAGTCGAAAGTGGAATTAACACTATATACTGTGGAAAGAATAGTTGATACCTACGATCTGAGATTTCCATTAAGCGTACGAATAAATGGTGGGCGATATAGATACATGCTTTATCCGTTCTATTCTAGAGAATCGTCTACATTGATTGGCGAAACCACTGCTCCTAAAATCCGCATAGCTCATTTGAGACAGCGTTGAATAGGGTTAGTTGAAAAATACGTCATCCCAACTGGCTTTTGCTTTCAGTAAGCTGGGCGGCCTTTACTGTATTTGAGCAAATGTAATAATGATAGCAGAGCGTAAATGATGTCATCTTTTATCTGCTATTTTTCTCACGCTGTTATCGTATTCTACTGGTGGCAGAAAAGGCCGGGTCCTACTTTCAATCCTGTACATAATACTAATGAACGCAGTAGTTGTATTAGAGAATTTAGCAAAGCTTGTTAGAGTAAACATTGTTAATGCTTCAGACTTGTTTTGAAAAAGGTGGACCTCAGACATCTTTGACAACGAAAGCGTTTATCAAAAAAAGAAGTTTCAGCATACTTTCTATGAAAAAAACGAATGCCGACGTTAGTCTTCAGCTTCGTGGTATTACCAAATAGGGAATACGAAAAATTCACGATTAAAAGTTAGTAAACTTCAGTGGCGTAGACGCGCGATCCCTAAATCTATTTTCCCGCCTTTTCTCAACTGTCAAACGCAGCAAATACCCCCTAGTTTCCATTCAGTGACGTACCGTAGCTACCCTGCTAGTGTCGCATAGAACCATGCTTTGAGGGCATTAGCACCAGTTTTTTCATTTATGTGTCCTCGATCAAACAAAGGAGTGGCTGGAGCAGCAACACGAGAGAGCAGGAAGCTTTGCCTGTTTGCTTCCCGGCGTGTCTTGACTGTCGGGCTGTATATGTACATGTATTTTAGTTATTGGTTTGCCAGGCTGCTGACCGGGTAGCGTAGCGCGTTGGCCAATAGAGGGCAACGCTTTGTGCAAGAAGAAAGAACAACAGAGCGCCCTCGCACTCTCGTCTTTTTCTGGGAGACTCAGTCAAATTGCCGCTTGCTCATTCTCGGCTTAAGGGGTTCGTCAGGCGTATGTAGCAACGGTAGTAGCCAGTAAGTAGGGGAGGCGAGAAGAAGGACGAGCTGAGAGGAGGTTCAATTTAACCCCACAAGGCGAATGGTAAACGACCGGAGGAGAGACAAACAACCGTGAGAGAGAACGGAAACAAGGGCAGCGAGGCAAAGCAAACTGAAGGCAGCTTTCTTTTACTGTATGGTCTAGCGGCCGTGCGACGGCCAGCTCGATAAGCGAAATCCCACTTTAGACAAACGACTTCGAAAGGTCGAAGAAGCTGCCGTGCTTTTGCTGCTACCGTTGCTGCAATTACAGCCATCGCCGCCGCAGGCGGACTCTGCTCTCGACGAGCCACCAGGGAGGCTTTCGGCAGTCAGCCGCTCGCTGGCCAATACCTTAATACTTCTGCTTTTGGCTGGTCCTGCCGTCCCCAAGATTCTCTGTTCCTGTCGAATCTCGCTTTCTGCTTTACCCCTGAAACATCCGCTCATCCCAACTTGCGCGTTCCTTGGCTCCGTTTTCTCGGCTTTTGCTACTTTCCCGCCCGCCATCGGCGCCGCCGCCGCCGCCGTCATCTTGTCGTCTTACTAGGAGGCACCGACGACCACCGCTGCGACCGTTACTGTTCGCTCGTATATTATGATTTGGCAAGATGACGTTTCCTCGAAGGACAGTCGCTTTGTCGCTTGGTCATCGCAACTACCCAAGCATCAGCAGTTCGTAGATAGCTTGATTCGTTGGTTGCTCGCTCGGGGGCAGGTGTACAGAGTGTGGGGCGCCTGGACACCAAAAGGCCAAGCCAAGATCCAAAGGGAGCCAGCCTGGCCATTTAACGAGATCGGAAAACCTCCAGATCCCTCGGTTACTTTAGACAGCAGTGGACAGAACAGATGCTCCTGCGGAGCTTCGGTGCTTTTCCTATAATTCGACGTTCATTGGCATCGCTTACTGCGTTGACATCGCTCGTCTCTTGACGGTAGCAGTGACCTGTGCCCGAAAGAGACAAAGAACAAGTGGGTAGCAAACTAAAGGAATGCGATTGGGGAGACATTATAGACATGTATGCTCCATTTCGGTGTCTTTGTGCATTATGTTGTATGGACGCGCGTAACGTGGCGTTCCTCAGGGAGTAGCCATGACAACGGCCACGAAGTGAGCGAGGCGCGAATGAACAGCTGAACGCACGCACATCGATCTCAATTAAAAGAAAGATTCGCCGTATCGCTGCGTGTTGTCAAATCTTTACCCCTTTGCTCGACTCTCATAGGCCTATAGTACGACCAGATGTAATTAGCAGAATACTTAGTATACCTATCTGATGACTCGAGCGGAGCCAAAATGCGTCCCGTTGACGGCCGAACCGAGGTGGGCCAAATGCGCAGATTTACAGGCCCCTTAGGAGCTTCTAGATAAACGAATAGACCGGAGATTTTTCCTAGTCATGGACAAGCACGGCCGTCACTGTGTTTTGCGGTAGGTTCGCTGGACGCTGCCAACGTTGTTGACGACTCAAGAGCGTGCTCCAATTTTCTCCTTATCCTTGCCTATCTGCTACCTTCAACATCGAAACATAGCATTAAGCAAGTCACAATTTATCTCGAGGCAGGCCAATGCAGCCAGAGACCTGAAGGACAAAATCGACAATACATCTTTCATTTTTGTTTGGAATATTCATAAATCACATATAAGTACGTGTATCGGTGGACAAGTATAGATGATGATAAATATTTGCTAGTAATTGAAGTTTCAGATCGGTCTGTGGCTAACTGAATGAAGAACGTCCTAATGAAGGATCGAAGACCACTCGAAAGCAGCACGGACATGAAAAATTCTAGGTAAAAAATAGGTAAAATTTGTCTGTAAGCTGCATTCATTAACATCCTACTCATACATATAGATCTATTGGTTCCCAGTGCTGTAGTAGAAACGCTCGTCATGCTTCATTACGTTTTAGAATTCTAATGTTTTTCTTAGCAATTTATACTTTTGATTTAGCACGCTACTTAGAACGTTTGCAATTCGCGGCTGTTGAGTGCGGGAACAACTTCTTTTCATATAAACAAGTATATTATTACGTTCACTATAGCAAAAAAATAAAAAAAAAAAAAAAAACATAGGCTGAAATGGTCAGGAGATCAAGACATTTCACATAGAATACGTTATTTGATTTTGTGGAGGTCGACGGCCCCCGTATTTGAAAACAAATTGCATGCACTAATGTTTACTGGTGATATTCAATTAATCAATGGTAAAATACTGCATAGCCAAACAGTAGATCGGTGAACATTATTTCGATTTATCGAGTATAAACTACGGCAAAGGTTCATCTGTTGGTAACAAGCCACAACTGGAGCCCATCGGCAGCGGCAGAAAAGGACATCGTTCCCACACAGCAAGATTGCCAGGTAATTTTTCTTCGACTAGTAGATATGACTGAGAAGGCTCCTGGACGAATGCGCTCGACCCTTGAGTGTTTAGGACACTCTTGTGCAATATGAAATTCTGCAATAGGAAAATAGTTGCTTTGTTTTCCTGTTACAGAACAGTGTTCAATGCCATAAAAACAGGTCCATATTCTATTCAACTGATCGAGTGGAAAAGAGGGCAAGCAACGAATTCCTAGTGTCAATCTCAACAATCGTCTGTGGCGCTTAGTAGTCTGCTGGCTAATAGGGTGTAGCCGAGTACATCTAGGGATTTTCCGAGACGAAGCCAAATATATGGAAACGACATGTTGGGTAAGCGGCTCATAGGAACAAACTCGCTACCCAGCTTCTTGTACATCAGTAGCATCGTGTCGTCCTTGACGTAAAACGATTTCGCCTTGACAACAGACCAAATCGAAGCCTAGCTACCATGATCGTATTAAGCACACAATTATCATACTAGCAACTAGTAAACGCTACACTTGGTTGGGATCGATGGAAGTTTACCTAGTACGGGCAGACTAAGTGGTTGCCATGATGGCGCAGTGTGGTTGCCTACGATATTTAAGCACGTCTGGAATGGCCCTTAAGTACATCTGGAAAACCAAGCGTAGACATACTTTGTCCCCTGCTGTAATTTTCTACAGGATCGAACGTAGACGTAAGGAAAAAGCAGGCTAAACAAGACCGGCATATTGTAACGTAGGTGGCGTCCATAGCTCCATGAAACGATCAACTCAAGTGTTCGTTAGCATAGTACATTCTTTGTGATATAGACGCCAGAATTCGCAACTTACTTACGCAGTCGATGATTGAACTTACAATAGGCAAAAGGAAAGCAGGCGAGTTTTTTTTGACGTATTTGAAAAAAAAAATTATCCGTAACTACGATAACCTGTTGGCTTTGAACTTCATGGAATCGTTGTAATTACATGTTTTTATTACTCCTTATCAATTACTTAGCTTGGTCCTGTTGACGAATGGACAACTTGTTGTCAGTCGATATTGCGCGACGACAACAGATTATGTATAAAATGATTATTTTTAAAGTAACCCTGTTCAGTCTGCTGTTTGCGTGCGTTTGTTTCTCTATCGCCGCTTTTTTTGTTCGTTCACTTTTTTGAGTTATGTTTAGAATTAGGACTCGGCGAAATTTTTTGAACGGAACACAACAGGCTTATCAGCGTCCGAAACGAAACCAGCCCCAATAGCAGATAGTAGCATGTTGCAAGCGTTTGCTCGCCGATTCAGTAGCACTCGAAAATAGCGTCTAGCTATTATCCGATAACGATTTCCTCTCCAGGTTCTCGTTCCTTGCTTCTAGCCGTATCGTTCGTCCACTCCAAAAGTCCCACTTCTTCGAACATGTTACAATAGAGGTAAACTGGTTTGCTTTTTCTGTGACTGCTGTGGCCAAACTAACGAAAAATGCTAGTATGGCATGTTGGATGGTCGTGGGGGTATGGTGGTTTTAAATAATTACGGCGGTACGGAAAACCCCGACGGAACTTAAGGCACAATATGTGTAAGTACCTGTGTTCTATAAACACCGTATATCCTCTGCGGCAAACCCATTACCAATGAAACCGAGCAGGATGAATTCGCGCCTGGTGACCTCCATTGGGTATTACAGCATTAGAGGATCAGCGGTATTGATAACGACAAAACGGTAACGTATTTTCTAGGTGTATTGGCTGGAACGGACGAATCGCGAAAAAAGAAACCAGCAAGCTGAAAAGCTACGTTCGAACGCTGACCTGTCGTCGGAATATGATCGGACGCCGACCTCGATATCCTGCGGACACTGCGATAAACTATAGTTTCACATTAAAGCTATAATATGCGTTTACTTATCAAAACTTCTATAACCACGGTTTGAACCTACATTACTTTGTCGGCAAAAGCGGAAAAAGAGAGCGGAACGTAAAGCTAAATTGAGCAAATGTTCTCAGGGCCCGCCACAGTACCACGCCAGTTAACTTATTTTAAAGGGCTTGTAATCTTATCAAGCAGACAGCGGGCGATGGTAGTGCATACAACAAAACACTTAATCGGATTTTCTCAGTCTTCAGTCAGCACCTTTTCAGTGAAGCTTTACCAAACGTTAACAAATGCCGGGGAGGCTAGTTTTAACTTGGCGACCTCTGTCAGTTCCACAAAAGTTCTGTCGTACCTATTCTCCTACACGATCATGTTACTGAGCTAAGCAACTTAGTCTATATACAGAAACAGGCATTATATAATACGTTTTCCTAGCGAGCGTTTCTCCCTATTCCTACGTCAATGTTCAATCATGCGGTAGGTAAAATGTTTCAAAATGTCTTTTATGGGCCATTTCGTAAATGCATTAATAAGCATCCCTGTTCTACAGCACAAAAGTTAAGGCCTTATCGATGAGCTTGTCAGCCAATCGATTCGAGTTCCTCAATCCACTGCCTGCAAATATAATAACTAAAAATGAAACGGCACAGCCTCTCGTGTATTGGACGCGACACAATGGGTAGTTTGCGCCACGCGTGATTTAGCTGTCCCGTTGTCGCATGAAGCGATCGAACTAACCGCTTATATCTGACCGACCGTTTATATGCTGTCATTCTTGTACAATGATACGCAAGGATGGTTCGTGTAGACTAGCCACAGCGGAATCTATGACGTGCTGGGTCGTCTATAGTTTTCACGTCCTTCTTTGTGATAGAAACAGTGGATCCTAGGCAAAGAGACCAACTTTCCGTCGCGTCCTGCTTTCACTTCCCAATGCTTTCTTCTTCCGTCCTCGCGTTACAAGGCAGCCAGACCGTTGGAGCAACGCATGTACCTAGTACCTAGTAGCGGTACCTAGTCGCGGAACGGCGGCGCGGGGGGCTACGTTTCGCAAAAGGGGTTCTTACGCCCTCTTTCCAAATTGCCGTAGCATTGTCTTGAGCGGTTTACTCACCTGGAAAGAGCGGCCCGCAAATGGTTCCACCCAAAGGTATAAATGACGGGAAGGCTAACGAACGACACAAACGGAGATGGACGCTGTACGTATTTCTGGTAGAGACTAGCGGGCTAGCTTTTATAATGTTCGAGGATTGTGGAATGGGTTTTCGACTGATGGATGACGGGGACAGGAGAGCGACTGAAAGGGAAGTAATGCAAGGGGAACACAGTTAGTCCTGCCGGAGGTAGTAGTAATGGTGTACAGCCGGAGTGGAGGTGGGGTTCATGGCTCGCTTCATCAATCAGTGACAAAGGATGCTACGCCGAGTCAAGGCGGTGTCCAAGGTCACGCAGAGAGGCGAAAAACGACGGAGACGTTGGCGCTAGGGACGGAGGTGGCTGGCCTGGCCACCGCAGAGAGTGCCTTAGTGAGAAGTGAGTTCCTTTATGTCATTGCAGGCGCCGCCGTGGCTCTTTCCTTCGATTTCGCTTAAACTGTTCACCTGGATCCAAAGGAAGAAGGAGACAACGGCTAAAATGAAAAGCAAGCAGCGGCAGTAAGGGAAGCGGCTGAGGCACACCGCTTCCAACTTTACACAGAGCGACGTGAACCAGGAACAAAATAGCTAGGTCCAAAGGTCTGACCTGACGACCAGCTAGTCATCATCATCATCGTCAACAAGCGGCGGCGGCGGCGGCGGCGGCAACAACAACAACAACAACAGCAGCAGCAGCAGCAGCAGGCTTTGACTCGAGGCTTTTTTATGCCGTTGCCTAAAGTCTACTCCTGTGTACTTGCTTTTTTGTTATCGTGCCATACACAAAGGATGGAGGAGTCGAACATCCAAGATGAAATGATGATAATCACTGTCATCATCACCGTGATAGTGCTGATGATGGAATTTCTCAGTTTCGTCGCAAACCACAAGAACTACTCGACACATCGGAGGGGCTGGGGATAGCGGAAAAGAAACGTCTTCGTCCACTTTATATTAGCGTCGGCATAACCCTTCCAGGGCTGCGCTGACGACAATGCAAAGAAATGCTGAGATTGATAGTAGATCACGATAATGGTATGATTAATGATAGGCGGCGGCTGCAGAGGCATGCCGGTGTACGTAGTATATGATGTCCTTCGACCCTCATTTTGGTGGAAAGCATGGCCTATCTCGATCCAGTTAACTGCCGCGTAGAAAGAAACAATATATTTGAGCACTACCAAACGCCATGTGTTGTGTAGTTAGCGCAAGCTGACTCTATATTGCGAGTTTTATGTCCGTCAGATGGTTGGCTCTCAGCACGAGGCAAAGTGTATCTATGCCGGGGTTCGAACCTAGACCACAATGTGTCCCTAAGATTAGCAGGCAAACGCGTTACTCATTAAGCTATTACTTTATAAAGAAAACTTCTATAAAAAGATTCCTGTATTGGGAAGCTAATACTTGCGAGCACATTAATGGTAAGAGACCTTAAAATACTGATCGCTCAGGGGTTAATCAACATCGCTAGCGCTAGAGTTACCTATATAAATAGCGGTCCAATAGAATCCTGTGAGCAGAAATTACCTGTTTATTTCCTAGTTGAAACAATTTAATGGCATTTGAGTTTGCAGACTCAGGTTTCCTTTTCTGAACATCGTTCTCAGAAGTCAGAGATGCGCTAAGGAACCAGGTTCGCCCGCAGTAAAGGATCTCATGCAGAAGAGCGATAATTCTTCGAATGTATATATCTACACACATGTGTTGCACCACTGTGAAATTGAATTTACTCCGATATCTACTCTTTACTAGCCAAAACAGGCATCCCAAAATGAATCCACCTATTTATCCAAATATCTAATTATACTATTTACACTATTTAATCCAAATATTTCACCATCTTTAAAGAAATATATTTTAGTTCTTATGAATTCTTTACTATTTTGTTCATCCTTATTATAAGGTTATCTAACGCATTCCATAAGCTCTACGTAAATTATTTATGGTAAATAGGCTTATTTATTAAAAATTATTATATAGCTATTATTATAAAATAGGATAAAATTCTTTATGACAGGCAAATTTTGATAGTAAGCTCGATAATATTTCCCATAATATTTCTTCATTTTATCTATATAGTACTGTAGACTTTATAATAGACAAGGAAGCAAAATAAGCATCCAGGATTCATAAAGAGCCTTACATCTTGCCATTATTCCATTTATTATACCATTCCTCTACAATCCCAAACAAACCTTTGACATTTACTTGTTCTTACTTTTTAAAGTAAATATATGTATATAGAGTTCCCTTCTAAACTACCAAACTTTCGTTAATCTCTTAGGATTGCACAAGTTTCTAAATTTCTGTGTCTTGCAAATGCCTATAGCGTTTAAAAACGATATAAGTTCGTGCACGCAGTCAGGGGTTTTAAGCTTATCAAGCTTCTTTTGTAAACTTAAACTTGTGGTAAATTTAAAAATATTTTTTTCATGCCTTACTGAGACGATTCCTGTATAGTTAACGGACACTTCACTCATTGCAGGAGTGTCAATAAACTTTACATTAAGTATCAAACAGACCTAGGCACAGTATACGTAGACAAATAATATATTCAGTGTGTTCTACTGATAATAGAAATTAACCAAGTGTTTACAACGCGCGGATATAAATATATCTATGTTTTTATTTGCTGACACACAATCCTGTCCTTACTACCACTTGCCGTATATTTAAGTTTGTAAACATACAACCTTAGCATTAATCCGATAGTAATGGCAGTAACGTTACTGTTCTCCTTGGATGTGGCTTAACCGACTGGGCACCCGGCAACCCAAAAAGATGGGCCTGCTTGCCTCCAGGCCGACATCGCCGTTACATCATACAGGTAACCCTATCTGTGCAGTATGATCCCACAGCGCTCGTTGCTAGTGCTCACTGCTCCTAAATATGTCGTCCACAAGAAGATGCAATGGCTGCCCCGGAGCCAGGGTTGACTACGGCGCTGGACCTATCATCGTAGTACCACCTATCGCTTGCCGCATGGGGCATAGATGATGCCGCCAACCTTCAGCCAATTCATCTTTTGGCCCCTATTTCAGTCGAAATAACTGGTCGACAGTGCGAGAGGAAACTCGCGATTGAAGCAAATAAAGGAACACGTCTTATGCATAATAAGCCCACACTCTTCCAATAACAGTTTAACTACACTCTTTACTAATTATTATATGCTTGCAAGAATTGGGATTCTGCCGCTGCCATATAATAATCGTCCTTTACTTTTTCGTTCATAAAGTAAAAAAATGGTCATCATATACAAGAACTGGGGTGTGTCAGCGGCCGGTCATATGACTGCCCGTATATGTAAGTCGTCTAGATCGTTCAACCGCTCGCCGTAGGGAATCATCCACTGGCACTAAATAATCCTCACAGATGACTTCCTCATCGAGGTTTCGTATGCGAGAAACAGGGGCAGAAAGCAAGTACAGAAATATGGCCGCTATTTCACTGAATTAGCGGAATCTCTTATATTCTGTTATACTACAGAGTAGAAAATTCATACGTTAATAATATATATCTTGATTTTAGTGAGTCAAAATTTACGCTGCTTCAGAGAGATAACGTGCAGTATATATAATACGCGCGCTTCTGGGTCAATTAAGATGAGCAGTTACTATTAAACAACTACGGATACGGGTCTTATTTTATTAAACGATAACGATTATATTCCAAAATTGTGACCTGTAGCTATCCCAGCTACGATGAGCTATGGGTTGATGTACCTTACCTTGTAAGTTAAAAAGTTCATTGAGCCGTTCAAAGTCATTAGCAATGAAGGTCCAAAGCCTATATTGGTCAGATAAAGCATCCATAGAAAGTGTTGTATAGAGATAGTTTCCGCTGGACACCGAGAGTCGAGGGTCGTTTCCTAAATGAATCGCTTAACCCGTGCCTATTGAAGAGCGGACTTAATGATGCACGATCCTAAAAAGGTAAGTCTCACCCCCCAATGCACAATTCCTGAGTAGGGTAAGTTGAAATCTTCAAAGCGGTATCTCAGATGTCATTTATCAAAGAGACGAACAACAAGTTAAGAGGTTAATTAACTGAAGTAGCTTCTAAGTAGTTATTATTTTAACTTTCATGTAATGAATAGTGCGTTGTAGTTTGTGAAGGCCATTTTCCATATCGCAATTAGTGTAAATAATATTGTAATCGAGGAATATCTATTATTCCACGAAATCCTAATTTTTTTTCTTGAAGTCGACAGATTTCAGACGAGGGTAAAAAAAGTTTTTCAAAAGGCAAAAAAGGGATTTCACAACAGGCTATAACTTAACTGCAACATTATAATTGCTTTCATGCGCACAAGAACTTTATGACGAAAGAGAACAAAAACAAACGCGACGTTGCGACAATAATGATGGCAATCTATGGGTAACAGTCGAAAGAGCATCTGCCTGGGATTACGACGGGTGGCGCCTTTTACAAGCAACTGTCGTTGAAATTTTACGGCAATAGCAACACCACAAGTAGAGACATTATTGCGAGCCATATAGCACCGTATCTACCACGTGCGCTGTTGTTGTTGTTGTTGTTGCCACCACCGCGAACTTCCTGTGTAATCTTTTCGAGTCTATACATACGCGTATAGCCGTATAACAAATGGTAACTAGCCACGGCTCATCTCGCTCTTTTTACACTAGCCTCCAAGATCTCGTAGAGACGAAGCGAGGCGCATCATCCCGTAGTTGATGCTCGAGAAGGCGCTACCGCCGTCGACATGGGCGGCCCGCCTGGGGCGGCCACCAAGCTATCGCTACTACGTCGACGCCGTGTTGCCTCTACAACAAGATGAAGGGGGCAGAGGAGCAAAGATCTCTTTCAACAAAAGGATGGCTGTAAAAGGAATAAGAAAGGGAAAAAATGAATAAAAATGGCTGTATCCTTTCCTGCTTATTCTCTCTGGCTGAAGGAACGCGATGCAGGGGTGAAGGCAGATGTGTGAGAAGGAAGCAAAGCACTGAAAATAGGCTAAAGCAAGCTTAGACCAAACATACATGAAGCAGTAGGTTGTGACCCACGATGCTGCAGAATATGATAAACTTGCGAGTCGAGAAACTGCTGGATGCGTAAATTGGGCCAAAAAGGGGATAGCGGGCAAACGACGACGAAATTACTGCAACTGGGAAAGTACTAGGGCTCGACCCGGGTTTGACGCAGTGAGAAACGAATAAGTTTCAATGTATTGCCAGCGCCTGAAAAATTACGGACGCAGCGTGGCAGACAGCTAGGCCAATTGGTAGTACGAATACTCCACGGGCGAAGAACGCCTTGAAAGATTAAGCCAGACGGGGGGATGCTATGAAGCTTACAGTCTGAATCACCGGTTTAGAATGGAGTACAAGGAAAAGAAAACAGTCAATAAACTCGAAATGCTGCAGTGTACTTGTTATAGAGGAACCTTGCGTGATAGTCCTTCCAGAATAAGGCTAAACAGTCTAGCCAGGCGCCTGGTTAGTTGACGCCGTGTTCTGTGTATAGTCCATTAAGGTAACACGCGCAGATCATTAGAATGGGTATCAATATAAACCGAAACGCCTCGTATACAAGTTACTACTTTGTAACGTGTAAGGAAAGAAATAATGCCGTTTTTATTCTCCTCAGCTTTCTACGTATCCGAACGAGGGTATAAATGAACTATGTAAAGGCTACCCGGTAAAAGGCACGCACAGCGAGGCGCGTAAAAGATCGCTGTCCGCACGTTATTTCAGAGGACATTTTTGTTGAAACCAGCAGACTATTCAGCTGTATTAATAGCTCTGTCGTATGACTTCGAATCAACAGTATGGCACACTAAGGCAGAGAAAGAGAACATTATTCTGGTCGAATAGCGTTGAAAAGAAGATTACTTAAACTTCAGTTGTTTAAACTCCCAAAAACTCTGAGGTATTTTAAGGCGTAAAGTCTGCTCCATCCTGTTCAATCATAGTCGTGTCTACGGTTGAAGCGGTACTGCAATGCGCCTTGTCGATGGACGGCCTTTGCAACTCGAATGATTTAGGTAGTCGTCAAATTTCTTTTCCTCTATTATAGACGCTCTAGGGGGTATGTAAAATATATTCAACATCTTAAACATTAAGCAATAAAAGAGGTCTGTGTTTTGCAGCATTGACGATTTGTTCCGCTTAGATGGTTGGAGGCCCATAACATGATACTGCGATATAAGGCTCAAATGTACGAAGGGGTTGGATTGTTAAGCAGAATGATATGCAATATCTGTGCCCGATATTGCACTAATAATTTATCAATTGAAGTATCTGCTAGCAGCGTGAATGTATCACTTAGCCCGTTGAGCCCAATGAGCTCAATTCCTGGCCTTGGTTCTGGGCATCCTGAGCATGTCGGACTACCTCTGTGAACCCGACCGCCAATTGTGTCTATAATTTAGACATTAAACTACATAAACGATTACGTGGTAGCGGAATTGTGGATGAGGAATGTCTCCTGGCTTCCGCACCTGTGTACCTTTCAATTCAAATACCGCTTAGCACTATCTACAAAAAAAAAGTTTCGGTATGACCAAGTGGCAGTATTTCGAAGGACCTGAAGGAGTGAGTAATTAGATACAAGCGTTTTGCAGGGGCAGATTGGCAATAGGAAGCACAATACTACAAATGTGTCAATGTCCTGTTTGGGACCTAGACTACCCCATTAATCTAAGTTTGACGAGTTTCATCATAGCAACTAAATGCTGCCTATTCTCGCTCGAAGTTCCTCGGTTCAAACACGCAAGAACATATATGACCCAATGCAGGTATTGGACAGGCATATTAATGAACTATGGTTTATCAACATTTTGTAACTGAACCAGTACGCTTTTGATCCAACTCAGCGCCTTGCTACAATTTAGTGCAGGCCCTATAAAGCAATATGATTATACCTAGAAGAAGCAAAGGGATTAGAGTGATGACACGTGTATTGCCGGATACCAAATAATACGTTTACGGAATACAAAACGGGCCTGTTCTGTAAAGCGATACACGAATTCAACGAAGAATTGAAGAGTGACCAGATACCTTCATTCAGAAGTGTTCATGGTGCGTTTAGGAAAATTAATGGGAGCTGTTTGTTGAACGGATATGCGTTAATCCGCTACTCCTAGTACCAGACAAGGGCCGGTTGTTTCTAGAGCAGAACAACAAACAGCAGTTGATCGTTCTTCAATCAGAGCAAAGGTAACCTATTAAGGATTTTCTTCTATGCTAAT
The DNA here is from genome assembly GCF_002532875.2 of Varroa jacobsoni. Classification (NCBI taxonomy): domain Eukaryota; kingdom Metazoa; phylum Arthropoda; class Arachnida; order Mesostigmata; family Varroidae; genus Varroa; species Varroa jacobsoni. Next base: position 135,221 of record NW_019214013.1, read on the forward strand.
AAATGTTCAGTTTCAGCATGTTTTTATGCAACGGCTACTTGTCATGTAGCGGCAATAACACTCCAATATTGAAATACTATCCACCGCTAGACCAGAGTAAGCTAACAGAGTGCTCGGGTCGAGAGGTGTGGGCGATTGAGCTACCGTGCCCATCGCGCCGCAGTTGACGAGATAAAAACATAGCAAGACGCCATGGCTGATAGTGGTGGTAACAGGGGGTGGTTGAGTAAAAAGGTCTCTTACAGGGAAGACGCCGTGGCGTTGCTGGCGACAGGAACAACAATGAAGACTGCGTGCGACCTTAAGGGCATGCAAGGCGATCTGTTGATTCGAGTGTTGCCCATTGAATCTCTGAAATTTTCTAGCCTTATATTAACTCATCGGAGTACACGTGCTTGTGACTTTGAAAATATTACGCAATGTCTTGTTTTTATCAAATAAATACTACTAGAAGCACTAATGGGACTTTAGCCGAAATTTTTCTAAAATATATATATCTGTGCAAAGTTTTGTCGGTTAGGTTCACAGAGTAAACATGTGGTGATTTTTTAGCTTTGGTGAAAAAAAATCAAACATGTGTTTACCTAGAAATAAAATATATTTGATCCTTATATAAAACAGAAAAACTTAGGTAAAAGGTATAGGAGCTATTGTGAAGCGACCTATACAGTGATTAAGGGAAAGATAATATCATTTTTACACAAAGTGAAGCCACGACCTGCCCGGCCGATATCTATAGGAGTATATTATAGCGGTAAAAGACTACATTATTCATCATTCCCGCTTACTCTGCACTATTTCAGAGTCTTTCCGCCATGAAACGCTTGAATCGATAGACGAAGTGACTGAGCGAATTGTGGATGTTAGAAAATCGTAAGTAAGCAATATATTATCGAAGTATTCGATCAATCGTATTATATACCACCCATAGCAGCAGAAGCTTATAACAATAAGCGGTTGCGCGTATCGTTTTGGCGTTTCTGTAGTTGGGGTGCCGTAGCTTTGAAGCTATCCGTCACGAAAATTTCTATGAAATATAACAAAGCTACACTCCTTTGAGAGATATAATAAAGCTTTTGCACCAAGTCCGCAAACTGAAGAAGACCGAACGATCTATTTTTCCTACAATTTACCGATTGTGTTTTAACGCAGCTGTTACTGGGCCATGTTGCCCCCAAAGCTCTACAGTCGCTTTGGAAAACAATCGATCGGATTCGAAATCTACGAAACGACAGTCCATCTGAGCTAAGGCCCTGGACAAAGCTTTGTACAACTAGAAAGAAAGGAAGTTGACATTTTTCGTGTTTACGTCCAGTTTAAGCTGTCAGGCATCATTTGAGACGGCCGGCTCCTTGTACAAAATGAAGTGCATCTCCGAACGTAAAATAAGCGCTACGTAGCGTTTCATGCTGATCGTTAAGCCGAAACGATAATGTCAAACAGTTTGATGCGATGGTTTCACTCGAACAAATACTTCCGCACCACTACCAGCGTGCATAGTCTGATGCGTAAGTATTTAGATAGCAATGTAAAAAACAGCTCAAACATAGTATAGGTCGGTAACCATCTTGCGACTGACGACGTGCTTAGCTAATCGTAGATACTCATCTGTTCGTGTGCGCCGATAAATACTGAAAGCATCATGGCGGGCCATTCGTCTGAAATTTTTGCCGCTTTCTTACGATACGTTGGCCGTGTAGCGGTGTCGATCCGCCCTGAGCTGTTGTTGTAAATTTAGCTTCACTAACTTCTACACTACGGGACCATATCAATGCAGCGGCTTGACGCTCAACCACAACGTCTCCTTCGGTAAATGTGAACATACCAATGAAGTCTATTAAAAATTCGTCGCTTACTGTGCTTTCCTCTGTCGATACCCTCGGCTTATAAGCGCTCCTATTACGACGGCGCCGTATCCGGTTTGTTCTCTCGTGAGGTGCTGTGAAGCTGACGTCCCAGAAAAGACTGACGACACATATACGGTGAACTACCGTCCACTATCCCCACTAGTACCCGGCTGCCCGCGTAATTTAAAAATAATTGCTTCAATCTCGGCGGCAATGAAAAGTTTCGCCATTGCATTAGTTGAAATATTATGAAAAAACTAAGCATTTGCCATGCAACGAAGACTATTAAAGCTTCGAATAAAGTTTATACAAAGTAGATGCGTGGAACCAGTGAAGCCATTAGAGAAGTTCAAATAGAAACAAGCTACATACAGCTATGATGCTTTTGAGCAAAGAAAGACCATTTAAACTGTTAGTCTATAAAGGCAACCTATATTGGGAATACAGTGAATCATCCTTCAAACGTAGATGAAGAGTTCAATCGACGTTTGGAAAAACTTCCTACCATTCCACTACCTATCCACCTACCATCCACTAACTACCTACCTACCTACCTACCTATCCATTGTTGAAAAAACGACCCAAGACTATATGTCAAAAATGGACGATTCATTCCTTTTTATTTCATATAATATACATTCATTGATAAGACTTGGCTCTTTGTAAATACTTCCCGAAAAATTACAGCCTTGAATGAAGTGTTGATTTCCCAATGAGCCAAATAGAGGCTTATCTCTTTGAGCTGCGTTTTAATCGTACCGTTGGCTTTCTATTAACCATTACCAAAAATAGGTAGCTTGTTACCGAAGTGCAAAACCGAAGATAGATCATTTTGTAAAACGCCTTGGTATTGTAGCAGTTTGAGTGTGATAACCGCTATTGTCGAGAGGCGAGTTCGGTGGGTGAAAGTGAAGTCGTCATAGGTCCTAGCGTAGGAGCATATGTCTGGGTCAGCCATGCACGTTCTGTTTCGACACATGATCACGAATCCGGTCAGTCGGCCTAGGCTCTGTATGGCGATAGATAACGCGCTGCAGTAGTTATTTGCGAACAGGTCGTATCGTGTTAGGAAGAAATTCTTTCTGTTTCTAACTGGTCTCACTGATAACCAAAATCGATGACATAGTCGCGTGAGTTGAGTCTTTCGTGACGAACGTGTTTAACTTCGTCCCACGATACAAGAGTAATCGTGGAAGTTAGTAGAACGTACAGGAAAGTACCTGTGCTGCCTTTCCAGAGACCGCTAAAGCCCTCATTATGAATTATTTGACGTGCGCAATCCCATATACCTGAACATCAAATCAATATGGCCGCGTATAATATTGATAGAAGGCTTACACCAAGTAATCTATCCAATTAACTATCTAGTTGATTGTAGAGTGTGTATATGAAATCAGACATGGCGAACACTTGCGTGCGTCATCCTTATACTCTCATTCGTTAGTAGTAAAGGTACATAGTAGTTACGGAAGAACCCAGGAAAGCGATACATTTACTATACGCTAGGGAGCACCAGCCCTTCAGGACCCTAATCGAGCTCTGAGGCGTCAAATTGTCATAGATCATTTCCCTCGTTTTGAAACACAGCGCTATACAAGTATTCCAGAAAGAAAAAAAAACTATTACATACCTTCTAAGCCATGAAATTTCGTGTATTTCGAGATTGGGTATGCAGGCTACAAATACAAATTTTAGTTAGCTTTTAAATTTACTGAATCGTTCAATATAAGGTGGCAGGATCAATAATCTCGGATTTCAGGATGGTGCTATTTTATAGTGACGCAATATTATGCCACGCTTTCCTTTGTTTCTGAGACTCCCTGGTAGCCTTGAGAATGTGATGCCATTCGCTTGGATATTGTCATTTGGGCTTTTAGTGGGCGAGTTACAGCAGACGATAGAGAAGGAGGGAAATACGAGGCCCATTTTACAACAGAGACGGCGGTGACAGTTCGCCCCACATGCATTATATTCGATGAAGGCTCTACTTCTTCGATGTAGCTACTACTACGCAACTCGAGAAGGGAAATCTTGTGGAGTCTTATACGAAGCTCCTCGTAAAGGGGAATGACAAAGTGTTGAGAGGTTTGATAGAGGCCAAATGAGCCCAAGACACACGGACGATAGTTCTCCCATTTGGTGTGCATAAATATTCCACACTTATTAGTTTCGGTCAAATAAATAAGCTAAATAGGCGCCGCTTGAGTTAAACGAGGACCAAAAACGTATTTTGTACGAATACGAATTGTAATTTGTGAAGAAAAAATAGGTCCTCTACGATAATGGCGGACGGTCACAGCGTGGGTCGGTGCCGCTGAACCGGCGGGGCTAGAGTTACCATAGTTCATGATGTTCATTTAATTACGTAATACAGGTTTTAACCACTAGTGCTAGACGTTTATTAATTAGGGCTAAAATGTATTATCAATGACTGGAAGAGATGATAAACTTCACTCTAAACAGTCAGGGCAGACGATTTAGACAACAACGTTCGACGTCAAAAATCACAGCCGCGCTCATCAGGCACTACTTTTGCAGGCTATCATTTTTTTTTTTTTTTTTTGCAAAAGCTCGTTAAGTTCTGCAAATCTCAATTTAATATCAAAACTGTCTTTAGAGACTTCATCGACTCGTACAGAGACAGAGCTAGGCTTGTGAAAAAACTTCAATGACTAGCCTTCGTTGTATTGTCCTTTATACTAAATGATTTAATATGTGAAAGTTTATTGAAAAGTTTAAAATAGGTCATGCCAGAGGTAGAATTTTCTCTCTACAAAGCTCATTATGAACTTTAGTCGTCAATTATGTGACAAGCCATGCTTTGATTTGCTGTTGTTTTTACTGATTTAAGTAAAAATATTTATAACTAATAGTTGTCCTACCTTTGTAGTAGGCGCCCCGACCATTGTGTTGAATTGGTTGCACGTAAATACGCGCCCGTATCAGGTCTAAAGACGCAATAATTGGTGAGGTAATCAATGACGATACGAAGGCCGCAAGTAGCGTATTAAACAGTAAATATCTGACAATTAGAACAAGAGAAACGTACAGGTATATGTCTCATGTTCGTTGATCCACGATCCAGTGAAATCACCAGAACAATCAGCATAAATCTTTGACTTTCAGGAGCCAACTAAAAGAGTCCTGTTTTTTCTCGCTAAAAAAAATCATCATAAAGACTAACTTGAGCTCAATTGTTTCACTTGTCAATTTGTTCAACATGTCGGTAGTAGTATTGTCTGCTATAAAAAAAAATCGATTCCTGACTACTAGCTTCAAATTGACTTGAAATAAAAACAAAAATGCCTTTATGTTGCTAAATGATGGGTTATAGAGTTATTTTTATAAGTATTTGAAAAAAACTCGTCACAAAAGTTCGCTTTCACATGTCGTATATAGACTCTATGCTTGAACTACATTGTAATGTTTCAACCCAACAATGCACCTTTTATGGTGAAAGGACCTACGGAAATCCAGTGATGAACAGCACATAGTTATACAATTTAGGCATCGTATGGTCTAGCCATACTTTCAGCGTTACCTTTCATTGTAGTCGACCGACAGAAAAAGTAGATCTTTCATCCCGACATAGGTGCTAAGTTGGAGCGATGAACCCACGGCGATTCGAAGCACATTTGAAACAGTGCCTCGCCAGAGGCCTACTCGTAGGCGATGTGTTCCATAGATATCCCGAAGGGCATGCATTGTTCCCTAGAGGAAAGTTTATTCAAGAGTTCCGTAAACCTGCGTAATGTTTGCCTAGGCATCAAGATAATACATAGAGTTAGATCTGCACGCGTCTGCTGTCATACCGTCTAACGGCCGTTTCGGGCTCAAAATCCGCAACACAAGACTCGGATATGTATATATAGTATCTATTTACAGATCATTCTTTGAAAACGCGAAGACACAATTCCTTGAACTCGAAACTGCTTTAGTAACTGATTAGTTGGGTATCTCAAGCAAGTGCATGTTATCAAACATAGTATACGCAAAAAATTTACCGCCTAATAGCCTGTAATGTCAAGTTAATCCTTAATAATTTTCTTTTCTAAATAAGCTGTGAGAGATGGAATTATGAGAATGATTATCAACCTTAAACGAGCAGGCCATATGTCACTTACCTTACAAGGCATTAGCAAACACATTTGAATTTACTATGGAGCATGTCAACTTTGAGACCTGCAATGGAATGAAACTGGCCTTCCTGAGCTGACTACCTGCAAGGCCGCCATTCCTATTGGACCGTAGACGGGAACCTATATGCCTCGCAGTTAACGTTTCTTAGTTATGACACACAACACCTGATTTTCGACCTAGCGTCTCAATAATGGTATACGTAAAGCGGTGTTTTTCCAATACATAACAGCTAGGAACCGAAAAAGGACAAACCTTTATTATCCTAAATACCTATGGCTATATATCCATTACGCAAATGCCTCAAACTTGTAAGCGAACTTCTATATTTATAAATAATCGCGGCGTCTTGGCTGGCTGAACCAAACAAACCGCCATGGCCCAATAGACCAAGGTAGGATCCACTATTTTCAGGATAATTGCGCACAGAAGGAACACGCCACTAATTTTTTCGCCGTGCTCTATGCTTGGCTGCAGCACTAGGTCCTGCTTTTAGGCCCTCTGTTCGACACGAGTCGAGTGCTACACAGGATATCTATACCGTTGTGGATAGACGTGGCTAGTACTCGGTTCACAAAGATATCATTAGTAAACTTCGGGGAACTAGTAAAGCGAAAAACAGGCATCGGGCAGCCCATAACGTCTGCTAACAAACATCTGTGTCGCACTTGTTCAAATGGCTGTACCATTTTTGTAGGACTTAATTGTTTGACTTATAAGTCATCACCCCAGTCAGCCCAATTGCCGATCCACGAAGCATTTTTATGCCGAAAAAGGACTAGTGTAAAAAGCGTTCTACGCTGTCGACTATTTTTAGCTAGACGTGTGCCGCTCTGTATATGCGTGTGTGTGGCACCGATATCCGGCGGTGGGACACGCTATTGTAAGCATACGCAGCGTGCAAGCTGCTGTCAACGGATTTGATCAGAGCATAAGGATTTTTGCCTAAAATCGTCTCTACGATTACAATGTACAACTATAATGAATGTTAAGACGCACCCTGGAAATCGTGATTGTTCCTCGAAAAATCAGTTCACACCGGGTTATTCTCAGCTGGCCATCTCTGGATCATTTGCCTATTTTGGCCAAGCCAGTAAGCCTTCTAGACAACAAATTTCGCTTACGGAATCTCATTGTACGACACACTAATACAATCATAAAAAGTAACGTAACAAGTTATAAGTATGTATTCCTGAACCACAGCTGGACATCTGTTCATCCGGCGGATGTTTCCTATACCGAGACTTAGAGAAATTTTACATTTTTTTTTAGGGGAGATAAGCCTTTCTTGTTAGCTTCTAACTAAATGTTAGGTTGTTTTTGAACTGATCAGTACACACTTTACTAGCAAACCGCTAGTGGACGGGGTGTCAGGGAACATAGTAGTAGTAAAGGCCAAGTTTTTTAAATATCTGTTCTTATGAATCAACTACGCTCAGTCTTCAGACGAACCGAACGGACTACTCAAAGCATTTTGTGACAATTTTCAAAGTATTCAGCCACAATATAGTTGATGCTATCTATTCGGGTTAGTGACAGGTTGGCAATACAACCCTTAACCCATTCACTAGTATGCGCACTAAATACGCAAAAATACAATCCTAGTCTGAAGGAAACGTCAGCAGATTTTAAAGGATATCTTGCGAGCGGGTCAGGAAATCCGACCTAAGATAGAGCCCGCTCATAGGACCTGAAATTCTCAACCTCGATTATAGGTTAAGGCAAAAATAGATGTTTGTAATGAGCGGACAGGAAATGCACAGGTATTAAGTACATATGGCGTGTCGGCTGTGCACTTAGATTGATCCACACAAACGATGCTATAAAAGTACGACTTACGAACAAGCCGCTCTGCGGTGTACGCTACAGGGGTAAAATGATCAAATAATATCCACTAATGAAATGGGCCGAGTCCTTCGAAGGGAGGCCGTTTATGAATTTTTCCGACCCGCAAATAAAGTTGCTTTGATTTAGGCTTACGGTCTGAAAAACAAGCGGTCGCAGGAAATGCCCCATTACGAGAACTAGTTGTTCCGTCAAATAAATCATGTATATAGCGGACAGTTTATTTTGGCAGCATAATGCCACCCATACGGCATCTGGCATAAACGGTCCGTGAAAACGCTGAGTGATGACAAAAGCCGCGTCCAAGCATATAAATGCACCGCAGCCATATATGAAATAAGCTAAACAAATTCAATGATGAGCAATTCAGTTAAAACAAACCGTTAACGAAACATTTCGTACTTCTAAAGCTACAGTGAAATGTGGAAATTATAGGTAACAAATACGAAGCAAATTACGGCTTCATCTCTTGGCTCCATCTGCCATCAAGCATTGGTCCAGACGGCTCGCTTCTAGTACAGGCGTAAGTGTTCCCGCTTTCAGACCTAGACCACTCCATGTACCAAGACGAAGGTTGATTTGACTCAATTTGTCCGGTTCATGGGCACCTGTGTCATTGAAGAGCGTTGTTCAGTTTGTTTTAGGATTATACACTCAGAGAAGCTACAATCGTCTCTATCGAACAACGGTCGATAGGCCTATCCAAGGTTTTAGGGTATTGATGTATATATATATATATATATATATATATATATATATGTGTACACTCTGCGTCAGCTTTCTTCTATAACTAAATGAAAAACTAATTTCCAATATTCCGGCTGAGCTAATTTGCCCTGTTACATAACCCAAAACTAGACTTTCGGGCGTGAAATCGAATGATCGGCTGTGTAACATGTCTAGTCTTGAGCAGCGATAATAATAGTTCTAATAATGTATATTCCGCTCCCAAAAAAAGCGATTGTTGTGGGGTTCAGGTCCGTACTGTGTAGTTTCGCTGGTAGCCGACCGCAATCTTGCTGGCAGACCGTATCATCATGAGGCTTTTAACCATAAACAGGGGGCTGGCGATAAAGGCGCTTATTGCTCCACACGCAGCCCCAGACAGTGCTGACAGCGGTATCGATGATTCCATGTTTTCGTTCCTAGTTAAACCCAAATCTTCGATGGATTGGAAAAGTCCAAGACGGAGGCCCTGTGAGATCAGCTGATACCCTGCGGCTGGAAAAATACCCCGATATATCGCACGTATTCCGTCATACTTGATCACCTGGAAAGAGATGTAGAGAAATTGAAGGACACATTTTACTTTTTGATATTATTCTCCAATTTGTATAGGAGTCTTGAACTGTTGCGCTAATTGTTTTGAGATCTGGGTCCCACGTAGATTTCGCGCACGGACCTATGGCAGACGGTGTGATTTAGTTGACTGGAAAGAAGCGTCTTATGGAAAAGAGGCGTGGACCTGTGCCTATTTAACGCTAAGCTACCCGTCAATCTTTGTTATGATCGTTAATATAAAGCTATCGTTGTCACATGGTCACAGTAAAGAGTATCGACTGGTTCGCATTGCTTTGCGGTGATGAAGAATAGAAGCAGGTCAAACATATCCTAGTAAATAATAAGCGGAAAGTGTTTCTCCATTCATTTCCCAAAACATCTCCAAACAGCAGAATTATTTTTGCCAATCTGTATCTAAAGAAAATTCAATAAAAAATAAAATAAATTTAAAAAAAAAAATCTTATTAGCGTGTTTGTAAAACTCTATGGTGTTGAATTTCTAATGAAAACAATTTTCTATTGATTCTACCTGTTCAACAAATGACGCAATGAAACAATCTATAGGTTGAATTCCTTATTCAAAACTATATTGTATCAGAGAGGCAAATAGCTATAGCAGTAATCCTTGAGGAACATACTTCGGAGCTGAATTCTATAGTAGAAACGTTCGAAGTAGACTTATGTGAAGAGATTCTTCTCACGGTTGTAGTATTTGACAAAACGCGTAATTCACAAATAATATAGCCAATCCGCCGCTGTCACGACCTTCGAGAGTTTCGTACCACGAATCACACGAGCTTTTAGAGCAAGAGTTACTTTTTGAACTTACGCGTATACATGGTCAATCCGCTCTCGATCGGTAACATTGATTCAAAAGTACTGAAAGTTCATTCCAGTCGTTCCCAACTTTTAGAACTAAGAATAAGCCCAATGCGTTTTTCCACCATAACAAACAGAACAAAATTTTCAGTTTTCAGAGATGCTCATCCGAAAATGTGTCGGCCAGAGCGACAGTGTATAGCGCTTAAGTGCTAACTTACAACATGAGTAGCTATCAAAAATAGACTGCTAAATTTGGCCAGCTGTGCAAATGCGTATGCGCTCAGGTTGTACTTTTGACATTTGCCTCTGGTGTTCCTTTAGAAATAGGCAGAATTAGGAACAACAAAAAAGCCCCGCTCGCAGATGATTTATTATTTTTACGGATGCACGAAAAGCCTTCGTATTCGGAACGCAGGCCTACTATAAACAACTAGTTTGTAATTTTGGCCGTCGTTTATAACTTTACAATTAAGTTGATATTTTTAAATAACGTATATTTTCCAGCGAGCTTCTAGCGGGGTATCTGGTGATAGAACGAAACAATTTTGCACTTTAAGTATTAATGCAATGTCACCTAACACGCGAAGTTGTTACTTGTGAAACTAGGTAACATCGAATGCTCAAAGCAGGACAAGATCGGCCAGTTCAACGGTATACCATCTACGAATCGGTGCGGATTGAATCTGCCTTGTGGAAAAGTTAACAGTGGTACAATATGAAGACTAATCAGATGAAGTTACATTAAATGATGCGCTGGTGCATTTCAAGGAATTCTATCAGCACGGACTTTTCGTACAAAGATTCGTTTGAGGTACGCTTAAAAAACACTCTAGATAGGGATGATCACACAGGCCCTATCCTCTCATGTGGTTCTGGTCAGAGATCTAGCCAGCATCGTTTAGTAAGACCTCATTGGGACAATGCGACAAAAGCGACCAATAGGCCAACTGTTAGCGCAAGGCTGACACAGATATCAGGCCAGGACATTGTCGCACTGCTGGTGATTTGCTACTAGAATAGAGACGCATCGTCAGCTAACGAGATGAAGATTTACCTAAAGAGTCGAATCAGCGTGAGCAGGTTAGGATCGATATACAGATGTGTGCGACAAAACGAATTCCTTTCGTAATTGCCGGTGCTACAGGTTTGATTTTATGAATGAATAAACAGAATACCGAAACCAGATTTAAACTGTCTTTAGCAGGTGCTTGAACATTGTTTGTATGAGATTTTTATACGGCGCGTTCAATTCGACTAGGAACTGACGCAAAACGACAGGATAATCTTAATAAAGTAATAAACTGCGATCGAAGAACGAAATAATTAACGTGGACGATTGAGACAACAGCTGCAAGGTAACGGGGTGGGTAAAGTGTGACAGTAAAAGAGCGGACTCAGGACATTTATTAATCGTCGCAAAGTAGCAAAATCAATGGGGAACGTATCCGAATACGCCGTTGTCGCCGCAGCGTGGACGCCTGAACCCATCTCTGAAAGCACCAGATGTTACTGGTTCATTGCGAGTGAAACTGGGTAACACGATAACTGCAATAAAGTAACTATAATATGTATTCGACTAAAGGAAACTGGGCACACAATTATAAAAGGACGACAATAGTCACTGCAGCCCGGTGATGAGAGCCATAGGACTATTGCGATTAACTTCCATGAAAATTCGTATCGATAAGATCCGGATCAGAATTTAAATCATTAGTCGGAGTCGACTTGTTGTATCGCTTCCGATACACATGTCAGAAAGTGAGTAAGGTGCCTGACTCCAGTTGTTCATACTCTTTGACGAATCTCCGAACGCAGCGGGTGCGGGTTCTCATCGTCTATATTCACTGATTCACAGGCGTCGTTTCTACAATGTGGCGTAGTTGTGGCAACGTTTATTGTACTCGGCCTCGAGGTGACCGAGCAGAAGTATATGTACTTAATTAGCAGGTCCCTTAGGCGACAAGGATGCTGGATTTGTGAATTTTTACTGATAGTTCGCTAACCAGTCACTAAAACCTACCGAGTTATTTGACATCGTACATTGAGCGCACGCGGTTCGATTGAAGGGGCTCTTGGACAGAGCTCAGTTCATTTCGTCTGTTTTTGCCTGTCGCGCGCTTTTGCAGGGCTTGACCTTGAAATAAGTAAATTTTAGAGCCTTCGTAAAGAGACTTACGTAATTCTTGATATTAGGTAGTGGGTCGCAAAAGCTTTCGGCAGTTTTCTATATTTATTTCGATTAGCTCCCTGAGTAGAATCGTCCGTGATCCTTTTGCCATCATAAAAAAACTTTGCAAGCTTCGGCCGCTGGAAAATAGGCACAAGTTGAGTTAAACAGACAGTCGGAAAGCGAAGCGGATAGGACTGGTCTGTTTTCAATAATCTTACGTACGGGCGTACATTGCTAAAGAACACCTATCTCTGTTTCGGATTTATTTATTCATCCATATTAATATCATCAGTGAATCACAGCTACGATTTTATCCAATCGCGCAACTTACTTGTGTTATAGCGTGTGGTACACTGCGGTAATATACTTTGTATTGACCCCTTCTCTTGAGTTCACCTTGCATTTGAATCCGTATCTTGACAACATCAACCGGATGCACTACTACCGTAGCGATAATCGACGCGCAGGAGCCAATAACAATATCTGCCATTGTGTTTGTCTACATTATCTCAGTAGGCTCTCACATTTGATTAACATAGCAATATTCAATTTATAGCAGAAGGGCCATTTCGACTGATGATTTAATGCTAGTTGCAAGTTAAATAAGTTAATGAAAAACTAATCAACTTCCGCCATGTTTTCTAACCATGTCGCACTTGTTGCACACACGATCATCACATCGTTAACACCAATTTGATTAACTCCATTCAAATATTCCCTTTGTGAGGGCCTAGTTAGCTGCCGAGAGCAGTGATAAAAGCACGGGGCAATTTTACTTCTCCACCGATGGCCATCCTTAACCGGCCGTTGTCTAGCTTCGCTGTTGTTCGTACAAGTCTCTAAGCAAACGGCCATTTAAGCGTCGACCGTGTAACTGGAGGAAAGTTCATACTCATAGAACAAAACAATACTGTTATGGCAAGCTAGTGAACCAAAAAGCATACGCTCTAGAGAACGCGTCGAGAACGCCGATCAGCGTCCTATCCAGCGGCGCTGCCGGCTTTCTACTGGCTAACTGCTAACACAGCTGACGCGGCTTGCAGCTACATCGGCGGCCCGAAGTAGATCTCGTCCTGCCAGACAAACTTAAGGGCTAAGGACCTTATCGTGCACGGCGGGCACATCCGCGTTCAGTGCACAGGGCATCGGCCATATTACGGACCACAGTGCTCGTCCCTAGCCCAGGTAGCAGCCAGTGAGCTCGACAGCAAGCGACTGTGCAATGGCCAGGCGATCAATGAAGGCGCTAATGGCCATAAACTATTGTGGCGCTCAACGGTTGCTTTAGCGCTGTGTCTTTTTACCTATCCCGTTTTATATCTTACCGTGACTTCTTTGTTTTCATTCGCAGTAGAATCGTCGTAGGGCGAGGTAAGACTCTAAAAGTGACCTGTAGCAGGACGTTTATGGAAACTTTGTGAGAGGACCTTTACCTAGTGCCGAAGCGCTGTCCTTTACACCTAGAGCCAAGGTTGGCCGACGATCTATTTGGTGGGTTGACAGCAGTCGAAAATTAGTTTAATAACAAGATTCATATGTGTCCAATTCAACCTGCAGCTTTGTTTAAGACAGAAAACCAATTCATTCTTAGCAGTACCACATATAGATAGCTAAGGGCCATACGGGCTTTCAATCGAAATTTAAGGTATACATTATTACTGTGAAGATAGAGGCAAAATTAAAATAACAATGAAAAATGTCAACGACTATCGAACGTTACCATATAATACACGCACAGAATAACATGACAGCATACAAGATTAGGCTATTTCGGAACTGACTGAAATAATTCTAGCTTTTGTCGTCCACACGCGCCCACCCAATGATCGATAAGTGTGAACGCTGAGATAAAAACCAGGAAAAGTAAAAACCGACACAGCCACCCCGCGTCCAAAAGCTATCCAAAACAGACTGTATGGCTTTATCTACGGTATAGTAATTTTTACTGCTACACAATTGATACATACCTATTAGTTATGTGCGGACAATTCGTCATTTCACCAACATATCTCTTATAAAATTTGCGATATCGGCTTATGATACAACCCTTATAGAATGCAACATGTCAACTTTGAAGCCCTTCTTTAGACACCGTTTGATCTCAGTGGGGGGTACTAATTGACGGACTGATACAATAACTATTGTGGTTCAATGATCGTCAGAAAGACGTCTATCAGTACGATGACATACATATCACTCAACAAATCATACATATATATGCACTACACATTGTAGCTTTCAGGTCGAATTAGTGATGGGGGGCAACAGTGAAATAGGATTGTGACGAACCCATTTTGCAACAGGTCGCTAATTGAGGTTCATGCTCCTAGCAGCTAGTCCCCTTAATACGACTTCCGTGATTGTTAACAGCATTTTTATATGCTGCGAGAGCGGGGACGGATATATTAGTTGGCGGCTAACGCCACTCCACGTACTATTTTCTTCTTGTTTTTGTGTACGTTATTTTTTCCGTTTTTTCATTTTTCGTATTTTTTTGTTTAATACAATAGTGCGGTGATCGCTCTGCTTAACAGTAAGGTATAACCGCGCCTCAAAATAGTATTTTACCTCTATATACTTGAAGCATGCCACTCGAATTCCCTTCGACTCTGAGATATATTCTCAAACAAGCATCAATGGTTTTTTTTACGATAATAGCTAAAATGTCCCATAGTAACCACTATCGGGATATAAAGACCGACCCACAAACAGATGTGTCCCGTTTATGTTGTGTTTGCTTTGCACAGGAAAAAACAAGGCTGGAAATTCAGACGCATTTTAAATTAATGTTTAACTTGACCAAGCCAAGTTACACCATGGGAAGGAAAATTGATATTTTTTTCCACTTCGTTTTTTTCTGACCCTTACAGATATGCAGTATGATGTTGAATAGGTCCAATAAATGAAGAAAAAAAACGTAATGGTTTATGGCAGTATTTCACCCTGTAGGTCAATATAAATAAAGAAGAAATAAAGAATTACTGCTTTGGTAAAGGAACCATAAAGTGTGCTTGTTTTGACGTTAGAAGGAACGACATAGTAGACGTCTAGCTTAGCTGACTTATATTACGAGCTATTAATACCATGTTTTCCAATACTTCATTGTGATTCCTGTCGAAACCGTAGCATCTTAACTAGTCTAAAAATGCTTTCCGGAATTGTTTATAAAAAAATATATAAACGAAATGTTATTTTGTAATAGCCTTTTACATGTGACACACACATAAACATGTGGGCGCGCACACCTACGCATTGACATCTCGCCAAGGTGTCAGTACCTCTCCTTGGCAAACTGTCTATCCAGATTTTGCCTTATGACGCCTCATCTCGTCCACTTGCCTTGTCATTTCTCAATCGGGTCCTCCGTCTAGTCGAGTTATATTGATGACGCAGTCGGGGCGTATACGGTCGCCGTTTGCCATGCAGCCTCCTGTATTTAGACATATTAATAAGCGACAGTCTGGTTATAATCGCGACGCTAGCCTTGCCGCCTTTTTGAAGCTTTACGACGACCGTTCTCCTTTCTTTACCTCGCCTCCTGTTTCTTTCGCACTCGCCGCCGTTTTACCGTTATCCGATTCTCGCGCTCTGCTGCTTGGCCTTTGTGCGAATTGTGCTTGTATCCCTGCCCTTTCGTACGTTGCTAGATGCGCTAGGGCGTCCTAATACTGCTTTTTCCACGCACCTCGTTTCGTCTTCCAACACTCGTCGCTATGATTTTCGCTGAACATATGCTATTGTACGTGGTGCCTGAAACTTTCTGGTTGTATTTGTCTGCCTGTGTGCATATGTCTGTTTTTCTCTTTGGGGCCTCACCCGGCCCAGGGCTGCGAAAAGACGTGTCTCGAAATTTAAAGCGCATGCACATGTGCTCCTTATGCTGCTGTTAAGGAAGTTATACAGCAGCGCGATAGTGGATAGTATTATAATATTGCCACCATCAACAGTAGCAGGAAGGACAGTGGCGGCAGACGTGCGCTGGGCTGTTGTTAAGGTAAAAAAAACCCAAGATGAACGTAAATGGACGCTAGCATCACACGTGATGCCAGCCTACGTTAGGAACATGCATTTGCTGTCGTTGCGGTAATGGGCTTGCTTTTTTTCGCTTTTTGCCATTACTTGTAATAGGAACTATAATTTGATAAGATCATGTACCAGTATTCTTTGCCCCTGCACGCCCACATACACGTACGCCACATATACAGACACACGCACATACACATTTATATGTATATATATATATATATATGTATGTAGCTATACACATGTGGCGACCGGAAATGATCGCAGCCATGACATGTGGATGTGTATCTCAACACGGGGTTTCATTTTAACTTAGAGAAGTTAAAACGATTCTTTAGTTCTTGCTCAAACGACTAATTAGATGTCATTAGAAAAGTACAATTTAAGAAGAAGAAGAATGAACTGAAAGCCAGCTTGCATAATGTTAGTTGAGTGATAGATACTTGATGTACATACATTTCCTGTGATAGAAACATTTAAATATTTATTTAGTGCTATTTGAGCCATTCAGAGCTGTATCATTCTATAATTTTTGTTATTGTTATTCTTATTGGCGGGGATTTTTAACTTCAAATCTACTGTAATTAAAAGTACGAGTTAGCAGAAGCCTGTTTGCTTCTCTCCGATACAGGTCCGCCATATAACATTAGAAACCTTTTTCCACATTGGGAAAGTAAATAGTGCTACATCACCTCATTATATAGATCGTTTCTGCTAGCCAATAACAATAAAATTGTGTCTTACATAAATCCTTTGTAGAAGAACTAACAAAAAAACACCGCCTACGTTGTCATGCCCAACAAGTGTACTCCTATGGAATACAGGAGGTAACATTGCAATAAGTTAAGTCTGGCTGTACTCTGTTCCACGTAAAAGTGGGGAATATTTTGTTTCCGTTTATCCTTCTGCTACAACTGTTTCCATAGTCGTTCCTCGTTTTCTTCTAGGAAGCTTCGAAGTTTTCCGAGACTTGGTTTCTTAGGCTGCTTACGGACTTCCGCCTGCGCATCATTTTGGCAACGTCTTTTCGTCCTTTTACAACCCCGCAACGTTCCATATAGCTAGCCCTAGTCACTTTGCAAGCCTCTCGCTGAAAAAAGCTCGGGCTAAAAAGAAGCTCGGTTGGTGCGCGCAGATGTGAAACCAGCAAATCCTCAAGTCTCTCGTCGCATACGGAAGCACAATCAACTTTTCACTGCTCCCTCAATTTAGTCGACATCCAGCACGAAGGTATAGCTATACGAAACTGCAGCAGGGGCTGGTTCGGAGGCACAAGCCACCGCTTGGTCGTCAGAGCGAAAAAAATTGTGGACGATGGGTGGACGACTGCACGTATGAGCGACGACGTAAAGACAGACTGTGTTGGGTAACGAACGCAGTGAAAGAGGAACGATGTAGTATGAAGGCGTGCAACTATGCTAAGGCGTTGCGGGACATTTACCTCTAGCTGGTCTCCCACTTGGTACCCCCGCGTGCGATGCTGCTTCATCCGCTCAGTCTTTTCGATTCTTACCTTCCTTACTTTCGGCTCTTTGGGAGAGTGTACGAACCGCTTAAGGAAGGCAACTTTTTCATTTGTGTTAAAAGTCGGACGACTCTCAGCAGCTGATCAGTCGCTAGCAAGCTGAAGGACTAACTGTTGTGAAAGCTAAAGGATGTGGACACTTATCACACAGATACACACAGAAGGACAGACACTTGTATACAGAAGGACGCACGTATTGCTAGACAAGAAGACGGACCCTGATAGAAATAACCGCTAAGCAAACCACAGTGGTGGGATTTGCAAAACGATTTAGACCGTCTGCCCACAAGTTTTTGTCGACTCTGCTCCTTCCGCAACGTCATGCATGCATGAAAAAAGCACCCCAATATGTTTTTATGTGGGTACCGGGAGCCATCTTCGTGATGGCGCATGTCTCCATAGCAAAAACTTTTGCGGAGGGAAAGAAAACCAGCGTTCTAAAGGATTCGTTCTCACCTTGGTTTCATACTTTTATCCCATGAAGGTCTTCTTTACTTCTGTACAGCACTTTGTTTATGTTTTATACGCCTTTTTGCGTGCGTGACGCCCAACATCTTCAAATACTCTACCTTGCTAACACTTGTACGCTTGAGGGGTTTTAAATGTAACGTGTGATTTACGAAATTGTATTATACCTGTTGTTAGTTTTCAAAGCACCAAATCGATTGTACGATGAAATATGCAGTTTTCTGACACGTTGAAGATCAAGTCTTGAGACAGTCTTAATACTGTGAACACTAGTGTGGTGCTAAGCCCCGTATTAGGGCGAGATTCCGGCGAGGGCATTTATTTGCCTGAAGGAATATATTTTAACGAGAACTCGCCCGCCTCTGACAAATCCGTTATAATTACAGCATAAACGTTTCGAGCAGAAGTTTATTTTTTCTAAATAATTATACATCGACTACACAGATCACTTTCGCAAAAACAAACGTCACCTATCACCGTATACAGCCTCGTATATAGTCGTTTTCGATGTAGTGCTCCGAAAAAATGTTTGGGTTATTACATGGAGAACTATATGTAAACTAGCAAATCAGAGGTAGAATTGGCTTTAGTGTAGACAAAAAAAAATGAGGTAAAGGCATGGTCACTGTTTTATGCTAGAAAACTATCGTCGTCATCTTGTACATTTAGCCGTTATGTAGAGTTGATGCGCGTCCCCTGTCATTGGCGTCGTCTGCTGCAACTCATCAGCTTCGACAAGATATAACGAACAGCATAACTAGATGTTCGCGTCAATGTCTTTGACCAGCGTTGTAGCAGCGGCTATTGACGCCGTCGCCATTTCAACTAACAGTGCATATCCAAGTGAATCTCATTTTCTCCCGTCAGTTAAGGGTGCCAATATGCTGATTCGTTCTTTGTAAAAGCTGAGTACGCACCATAAGTCGCCACCAGCAACGCAGAGGGCCATTGCGTTATGATGCGCGTAGTAAATTACAATCCGGAAGCACAGCAACCGCTCGCGTTTCACCTAGTGTTATTCTAAAATAATGGTATGGGAAAGAGCAATGGAAAGATTAACTGCGTAACAGAAGTGGGCTAAGAGTCCAACGAGCTACTCTGTGTCCATCGGATGACCAGCAGGCTCGTCCGGATGGCGTCCCATTTGCGCGATGTCCTTAACCTCGACAATAGTGGGCGGCATCAACAGGAGACGCTCAACAGGCGCCAGCCAGAAAAGGGAAAATCACCCGCTGGAAGCGCATAGGATGGTGAACGAGCGTGAATAAAAGAAACCAAGGTTCAGGGAGGGCGTGGAAAATTTCCTTCTTCGTTGTAAGCCTTTGTTGCCTTGCCCTTCCGTTCCTCGCTTTCATCCTCGCATTTCTCTAAAGTCTTCATCTTGGCCTTCCTGTTCGCTTATTAATGCCGCGGTTGAATACATCTGTGGGCGTCTGTTTTTATGAAACAGCCGAACAGGCTCTAACTCTACCCACCGTTGCATACGTAGTGAGAGACCGTTTTTTTCTCTGTAGCACATAGAAGCCTTGATGTAGCTTAACGCTGTTACTGCGCTATTGTAAGGACCACGTGCTGAGAAAAACGTGCGACTCCCACTTCTTGCGCGGTCTCTGACATTATAATGCTGTTACTGCCGCTGCTACTGCCGTGGCTAAATTTGATGCGAGCCGCTATCATCAGTGGTTTCGTGAAAGCGGTTGGTAGGGCGGGGCAGAGTGGATTGTTGATCGTCGACATGTTGTTGCTGCAGTGACTTCGTTGAAGATATATAGAACGAGTAAGCCAAAGCGAACGTGAGTTCAGCGGGTGGATAGTGGGTGCAGGGCCCCATATCGCTAAACTCTGTTCGACAAGTTAGGCGAGCAGGCGGGCGGGCGGAAGATAGTGGCAGTAGCACAACGCCCATCTTTCTTTCGTTTTCTTTTTCCTCTGCTTTTTCTCCGTTCTCCTGAAGAGAAAGACTTGAATCGCAGATGGAGCCAGCTGCTGCCCCACCAGCGCTTGCCGTTGCTTCGGACCTTGCCGCAAAAATTGCGCAGAGCACGCCCAGGTGCACCAGCCGCTTCCCTATTTGATCCATCGCTGTTGTTGTTGCCGCCAGAACTAAACAACGCCAAACGGCGACTGGTCGGAAGAACGGAACAGTGCGGGCGTTCGGCTTGCGAATGCAACGTTGTGTGAGGAAGATCTTGTTCGCTCGTTTTGCTTCATACAGCCCTTGTTTTTCAGTCTCTCCTGAATCTAAGCGTTCATACGGTGCAGCAGGACGCGTGGCCTGCTGCAAAGAGAGCGTAGAATTTACCACTGATATTGGATATGGAGGAAAGCAGTCTGAAAAGAGGTGCAAGCCAAATCAAATCGATCACAACAATCAACTGATCGCCTACCTATTCGTAGTGGAAAGTTGAATTTAAAGGAAAAACGCCAATGAGAACGAGATCGCCGATGTAAAATGAAGTTAAAAACACTACGGGTTCACGCCAATAAATTTAACAAGAGTCTAATAGCAACAAACAGTATTAGTAATTTTGTCATTAACAATATTCCTCGTATTACCGTTTCTAAAACTATCTTTAACTCTACTTTCCCTCAGACTTGAATCGTATGCGCCGTCGCTTTGCTTGAATGCCTTTTTAATGCATTGGCTATCATGGTATAGGATTTTGGATTATGCCGTGTTGCAAGACTTGCTAAAGCCAAATCTAACGTATATACGCGATCGTTTGATTATGGAAAAACGAAGTGACCGATTGTGGCTAAAATAGCATCACGTTTTTCAGTTAAAACTTATGGCACTTCCGAATTTCCTTCTAGCAGACCCTATCTTCGACAATGGTACTTGCTAACAAAGTGAGTGAGAAAAATCGCCAAAAGCTCGAATAGTTCTCGCAGTAGCGTTAGTGATGGTGAGTAACTAAATATTCAACCGTGTTCTACTGGCCTGGTTATCATTATCTACTTACACCGTCATAAATATATGTGTGAGTGTATGTGCATATATATGCCGCCTGCTTTTCTGTTATACTAGTTTGCCTGGACCGCACTAGCCGCATTCACTTTTTTCTTTACTTAAGCATAGCTTTTGCTCCTTGCTGTCGTCCGGCCAACTAGGCCCATCCTGGCTTGTCCAGGCGGCAGCCACGTCCTTTATTCTAGAAAATGGGCACGCAAAAAGTTTAGCGGCATCCATCCAGCAGGCCAAGCAGGAAGGCACGCAGCTACATAGCTGTCCCGATGCGTCGCAGTCTCTTCCGTCGACCGACCGACCAACCGATCGATCGATCGACCGACCGACCGACCGGACTGGCAAACAGCCAGTTTTCTAGGCGGTTTACGGCAGCACTATACCGCTTAGTATAGTAGTTCATAGTGAGTGACACGATGATGATGTACGGATACGAGAGGCCGAAACGAACTGGGGAAAAGAAGTGAGAAAGTAAGCGCGGTAACGACAGCAGTCGCACCAAGATTATTTTTTCGTTGTGAGCTCGAAAGTAAAAAATGGAAAGTGGGTGAAAAAGCTAGGGCAGCAAAGGTTCTCCTCGAACTTGGCCCAGCACCGCTTTTCGTCCGGGTATCGTTTGAAGGAACCATGACGACAAGCGAGGCCTTTGCTGGTACACTTCGTGCTCTTTGCGCCTATGTGTTCCGCCATCTTTTATTCTTGTTTATCCGTCATCGTTGTTCGCGGATAATCATATCGGCAAGAGCAGTAGACCTGTAGCTATGCAAGACCAACCCACATCACCTGCCCCTGCGTCTTTTAACCGTAAGCCTCGGTTAATTTTTACGGGCAGTGGTTATGAGCCCCATAAGGACGCCGGGGATGCGGCGACGGCGGCCGTTGGCGTGAGCCACGCTTATATAAGTTGAAGCTATGCATTGCTCATGGTTACCATGCTCTACAGCGATCTAATGGAAGACTTTCGAGGACATGGGCGCACCTTGGCTGTGCAATGAGACTTAGGGTGACGCCACACGAGGAATGGGTGTCAAGGCATCATCCCGGTTTATTTTTTTGCTAAATCCTATCATCATTACTACCACTAGGAAAATCGCATCATGGTCATGACTGGGTTCGTCCGTCTAGTTGTTACTCATCGAACCTTAGACAGCTGATATTGGCAAAAATCAGAGTTAGTTTTGTGAGTTGCGTGGAATCGCTGGCTGCCTGTCTATCCGAACAGAACATGGAACGGGGGACGAGCGAATGAACAAGTATGGCCGCCGTTTGTCTTGTACGGACAGTTCCAGCCCAGCTCAGCGTTGCCACCGTCTGCAGCGATCCGTGAAATGTCTACTTGTCTGTAGCGTAGACTGCACAAGCAGCGGTAGCTTGGCAGCAGGTTGTGCCCTCGCTTCTCGTACTGTAGGGACGGGGGGCGAGAGAAGGTACTGGCTGCGTGGAAAAAAAATTTGCCTATATCTAACTCGATAGATCATAGTGCAGCAGAAAGAGCAGAGAAGCGCCATATCTGCCATAGGCACCGACGAACCGAACCACTATCTCGATCGTCGACACTCCATATGCTCTTGGCCCGCACTCTCTATGCACCCGCTGGCAGTTTATTAGAACGAAGATTATGAGCAGACTCGTCGTTTGCGCGAAACGAGATACACTGGAGACATGTATGGTATGCACTCTGCTTATGAAACAGCGAAAATATACCACGGAAAGAAAATGCTGTTTGGACGCTGACATATTGGTACCTCGATAAACTCAGTTATTAATCTGAGGGAGCAAAGTTACGGACCTTATAATTAGCATAGTATTTTCTTTTACTCAAGTAGACGAATCAGAAATTGCTTTTAAATTCACTGTCTCTATTATTACTTAACTTCACCTAAGTACGCACTTTAAGATGTGATTATATATTTATTATGTTCATATATACATAACACGTAATTTTTTTGTGAAATTTTGATTATTAATTCTAGTAAGTTTCTAAGTAAGAGCATAGTTACGGCAATTTTGTTCCATAGAATAATGGCGTGAAGCCTCCTTTTAATATTGCTAGGTCATTTTTACTACCTTGATGAGATCTCCTTTTATCAGCAGATCCTCAGGGTAGTAATAGATAAATTGCCTTGCGATATAAGACTCATTAAACACTGTGGTTTCTGCCCAAGGAAATCTACCCAAGGACCGAACGGATGTCGAAGGCCATCTTTTGCTTACCATAGTTCTGCCAATTCTGAGTGCACGTAATTTTCGAAGTTTTCATTTTTATCAAGAAGGGAATCATTTTTGAGGGACGCAATTTGAAGCAAATTTGCAATCCATAATTTCTACGTAATTTTATAATTATATAATGTTTATATGTATACACAATTGGTTAACGGGCTGCAAATTTTGGACACCAGGTACTATAAGGCTTATGATTTTTCATATTTACAAATTTCTTCAAATGCATAGTTTTTTTTTTTTTATAGGTTGAAAGATTCAAAGCTATTTTTCGTGCCTATTTGAATTTGCCGCTGTAAATTCCAAATCACCTATGGAAGCGAAATTTAAATAAATGCGCGATAAAATTATAGTTAAGCGTTTACATGATTGGTATGCAAGATGTGGTTTGCTGATGGCGCGTATTTCAAATGCCAAATTGCCCTGAGGCTAACTGCTTGGAACGGCATGTATTAGATAAGTAATAGCTATTTTTGTTTACCCTTTTCCTTTTGTGCTTTTTTTTTATAGCCAGATTTTCTAGACTGTCGGAAAGCTCTTTCTTTTTTCGCTCTGCAAAGCTACCGTTTCCGTTCTGATTTCATTGTTAGCTCGAATTTCAAAATGGGTCCGTCAAACGGAACATAAAATGAAAAAACAGCATTTTCATTCATCATTCGTCAAGGTCGAAACAACCCGGGATAAATATGGCGTGTACGATGAGGTCTTTACAGCTGAGGGGCATATTCAAAAATAGCTTGATGATGGCATTTTTCATTTAAATTTGTTCAGGACAAACCACTATAAAGTAGTCGCGAAGGCGCATTACTGTGACGCAGGTTTACGTTGTTTAGTTATAGTATTTTCTATAGTATAGCTATAGTAGAAAAAATACCTTGAGTGTGCCTCGAACGGTGTTTTTTTTTTGTTACCCTTTTCTATTTCTAATTTGAGCGTGAAGCATAAAGAGCCTGAACTGGGTAGCCTGGCGAAAGAAATTATAGCCAATAAAAGAAATCATCTACCAATGAGTTTAATGTCATATGTATGAGCTCACCTGACATTATTGTCCTTTGGGAAAGCTCAGCCTAGTGATCGTTAGGCAAACAGGATTAGGACGAGGAAAATGGAAAAATGCCTGACGTCGCTGTTTCACGTGTGGCAACGTAAAATTACTCGTTGAAGCTATGCATTGCTCATGGTTACCATACTCTACAGCGGTCTAATGGAAGACTTTCGAGGACATTGGGGAATTTAAGCTCCTTGGCAAAAATTTACCTGTTGCATCTTTTTTCTTAAAAAAGCAAAACTTATGTTAACTTAAAATACCCATTTACATGTCGAAATTATGCATTTCAATGTCGCTTACTCATAGACAACAGCGAGTGTTTAACATTTAGCTAGGTTGACCTAGAGCTAAGGAAAAACTCTAAAGCACTTTGTCTTTTTTTAGTATACTGTACATCGTATAACAGAATCAAGCTGAAAACAGTACGCCGTTTGGTAGAAGAACACTGACTTTTAAATTTGGCATGCACACAAAGATTGAATTACGCTCTACTAAGAAGATTCGCTGTGCAATGTAATGCTCCGTGTGGTCATGGCTGGGCATGAATATTCTCATATGGGTAAACATATAGCACGCTTCGTTGCCCTTCGGCGGCTAGAACTGCAGTCATCGTGTACACATCTGCCTAGTCACAATGACATTGGATAATTGATAGATCTCCTCGAATACCATCTATCAACTTCTGTTAAATTAGTAAATTCAGTCTCTTTTAACCGCACGTCGTGGCAAAACTTCAAGGTCTTATACCCGTGCCAGCTCAGAGTCGACGGGAGACTTGTCGCGGAAGTGCTCTTGAAATTAGAGTAATTCATTGTTTTAACCCAGCTTTTACCAGGAAGGGACGAGCTAACGTAGGAACAGAAGCTTTATAACGGACGCAATCTCAGTTTACGCAACATCCTGAATCAAGTTTGGTACTTCTCAGACAGCAAATCTATCAACTTTCTAAGAACCCTTGGAACTATTAGCGCTAGGCTTTTTCACTGAGAAGCTTGATCTTTGTTTGCGATACACAGTAATGGTTGATAGTAGGCAGCAGATGTACGGATAAGGCATCTGAAAAAAAAAATACCTATCAGCCGCCATTTTCGCTGTCAGGGCGTACACATAACCTGACCTTAGGTGGTTTTTTAGGCGATTTTTCCTCGTTTACATCTACGATGTGGAGAAAGTAGCGACGAGCTTTTCACTGTATTGTCAGACCACATTGTTATCTTACATGCGGTCTGTACACACCCATAGCAAGGTTTTTTAACCTTGTAATAATAATAACCAATTGCTAACTATTTTCACGTGTCTTCCCTGTGCTCATCGACACGAACTAGATTGTTAATTTTAAGTCAGAAAATTTCCGATCTATTTTTTCAAAATGAGCAGCCTTTATCAGAGATAATCGGTGAATACCATTATAATCCTCAGGGTTTCGATCATTGGACGTCTGTACACTTATTTTGGCTTTACTTAGGGCAGATCTACAACAAGCCCTCGATCTATAACAATCGCCTTTGTGGCATAACTGGTCGGTGTCCCTCTGCTCGTATTTGCTGAATGAAAACTTTTCAGGTATTTCGCTTCCTGAAGGGGGGTATTCGAAACCATAACAACTAGCTAACGATGTGCGGGCCGATGATTTTTATTGAGACGCACACAGTTTTGTGTGTGTATATAAATATATCTGCCCTTGGTTGTTCTCGCGGATCCTCCCGACCCGGGACGCTGCAAATGCAATCGCTCGGTGTCCTCATGGCAGTCTAGCGCTCTTATTTTTGCAGTGCCCCAGGGCTCCTTTGAGGGGCCTGGCAGGCTTTCTAGGCCATGCTACTCGGCTCGACACTTTTGCCAAGAGACTAAAGTGCGTAGTCGTCCGACCACAAGCCAATGCCAGAGCCACATCATACAGACTATATGAGCTTATTACATCCTTGCGCATTAATGCGCAGCAAGACAGTATACAAACGCCTATATTTGTGCGCTTGTGTGCGTTATTTCTCTCTATCTATGCGAAGAATGTAGTAACTTCTTTGTTCTCATTTTCGCACGATACATTTTGTTTGTCTCTGCAGCGCCTTCGGCCTTCGATCATCTCAAGGACAATGGGTCGATGGCGAGATATCTAAAGCCTAAAGATCCGTATAGTGTTCTGGAAGTAATCTAACGGTACGAAAAATCCGTGAAGAAAGCATGATACCGCAAGATACCTACTTCTAAGATACCTACCCTTCTACTGATACCTGAAAGGAGTCCGCTACTTGTTACTATGGTCAATATATGGATAATTCATATTTGCAAAAAATACTTGTCTAGATGCCTCTAGATTTGTGATTTTTACTAATTATACAGAACTTTAAATGCAAGCAGTGATTCGTTTGAACAAAAACTTATGGACTGCTGCAACGCGAAGCGACGTCCGTGTGAGTTGGACTTCTAACCCGTTTTCCGATATTTAGATGATACTGCTTGCAGACATGGATATGTTATGTTGAAACCACGGTTTCAAAACGATGTGTTAACCTGTGTAATTTATTTAGCACTTAGCTATCAGCAATAAAGGCAGATGTATTCACACAGAAAAAGTTCACTGTAGAGGAGTGGTTCCAGACCATTGAGGAAAGATGGTCTCCATGGCCATCCTGGTAGCCCCATCAACCCCAAGTGGTTTCCACGCGTCTGCAGATGGCCTATGCAAGATTTACTTGATATTTGTCTCGAATTAGTTTGTGCGCTCGTGACTATGATCTGTAGTGACCGGTGTAATTAATTAAGACATTTTCATACAGACCGTTCTATAGATAATTGTACATTCCTCAAAGCTTGTCGTATAAAGTCACCGAAAAACGTTTAAAATTTCAATTTTCAAAAGAAAATCAATAATCCAAACAGCTTATAATCATGCAATTCGAATACACTAATGATACATTTAATGGCATTTGGCATATTATAAGTCGTGGCGGTCCCTATAATTAAGGCATCGTAAATCAGTCATTGTAACAGGTGTAGTCAATCTGGATAAGCCTATTGTTATAGCTGATAAATTTCTACCGTGTAGTTAGGTAACCTCAGGCGACACTGTTGATACCTTTTGAATATTTCCTTCGATGACAAAAAAAAAAAAATGACAAAAAACTTAGTTAAGTAGAGGATAAAAATTCGACAAAATGAATCACGGAATTTAACGAAAGCCTATTCTTTACTCCATTTCGCTCGAACAGAAAGTGTCCTTTCTTGAGAAGGATCTCAGCGGAATGCGACGGGTATCGCCAGAACATGTTAGCATCGCCATTGTACGGAGCCAGCAAGAAGATGTCGGTCTGTAACAATGCCGGTTACTAGCCTACGCCCAGACAAGGCCAGGGATTGTCACAGATGTGTCTAAGAGGCGCCTGCGTCAGGAGGCAGTGCTGACAGAAATATGCGCTACAGGCGGACGAGGCCCAGCCGACACCTCATAGTCGTCCATTGTGCTCACGCGGCGAAGCCAATCAATCCAGCGAGATGATGTTTTGGCCTTGCACGTCTCAGTTGGACCACAGCCTGAGGCATCGCTCATAGGGAACACGAATAAGACCACAGCTGTGTGGCATAAAAAGATGTTGGCGAAAAGCAGAAGCTCGCTATCCAGCTGACTCAATAAACTTCGTTATATTCCCGTATACCTTACTTGCTCTCCTGTTATTCCCAGAGGTACATATGTGAAAAATCTGGGGGGGGGGGGGACATTACATGTTTGTGCACTTCCATCATGTTAAGGTATCAGTAGTACGTATGCTGTAGTATTGTTACAGGGATAAGAAGTACAACGCCAGTGTTAGGCACTTTCTATGAATAAAGTGATAAAGTTTAGAAAATGGAAGAATTACATTTGTATGTATATACGTACATAATTTGTTATTTTAATAAAGTAGTGGCCTTTTGGGATTAAATTAGGACGAAGTGTGAAAAAATTCATTTCTATGATGCCAGTTTGCGAATTTATAATATATTTGGGAGCAAATGACAATTGATGCAGGGAGCTAGCGCTGTTTTTATAAGAAAGAAAAAACCAAAGTTTTGACCGCAAAGCTCAATGGTTTTTATGCTAAAAACTCAGAGCTCTGAGACACAATGCAGGATTCGATGAAACTAAAGATGGTTTCAGCATCTTTACGTACCTTGAATGCTCTTTTCAGAATGTTGGCCATAGCCAGCTATGCAGCCTTGGATTTTTTGGGACTTGAATTGGAATTTTTTGACACGTCCTTCTAACACCATAACCAGGGAAAAAGGAGAAATCTGCATTGGGAGACACAGAAACCTTAGAGTGGGACTAAAAAATGTGCCTGCAATACGTTTAACTTAAACTTTCGCTTGTATTACTCTTCATTTAAGTGTTATTCGTTAATAACAGGAAATGTATATTCATGATAACGATACCTGAAAATAGAATGTGATGAGCTCAGTGGAGTCTCTAGAAAAAAAGAACGCTATTGATATAACGAGATTAGGGTAAGAATGCGAAAAGTAACTATTTAGGGAATTGGAAATCACAGACATCACTGTATGGATTCAATATCCATTGTATATTTCAAAAAGAAAGACATATGGGTATCCTTATTTATTAGCAAACATGATCCTAAAATTTTGTGTTGTTGTGTGCCAAGAGTAAAGGTACATTTGTATCAGAAATGCTATATAAAGTTGTTAGACTTACCTGGATGACACAGAAGGACATCTATTTACTGATACCAACGAAAAATCTTTTTGAGGATGATGTTTATAAAAAGATGTCTTTAAGCGAACAGATGCATCTTACTATAATGCGTAGTCGCACATACACGTGTTTAGCTAAACACCGTTGAATATTTATACGACGGTATCTATTTGTCCTGCAAACCTAACAGAGGACAAACTGTGAGCCCGAGCGTGAGTTCCATTTTTGGAACAATGCATCTTGCGTTAGGTCGGCCAAGAGACACTTCTAAAATCGATCTTATATTGATTGCTGCAGAACTCGATCGACATTGATTCGATCTATTGTACATACTAATATAATTATACAGGACTGTACTACACAACCCGTGTAAATAAATAATGAATCTTTTGTACTGTCGAAGCACACTCAGACATATTCTGCCATCCAAGAATGTTAATGATTGAATAACACAACCTTTGTCTACGTAAGACCTGAATCGTTATACCGAATTATAAGGACAAATTGTAGTTATATAGAAAGGCCTAACATGATCAAGATTCGTTTGAGTTCTTGTTATGTCTGAATGGACCTATAATGCCTAGAAGAACCTAGAATATTAGAGAAAGGCAAGTTAAATGGAAATATGCTTTGTTTTTTTTTAACACTTCCTGGCGTATTTTAACGATAAACAATGGAGAATTTTCTGTCTTTAAGTAAGAGGAACCATGTGGCCTTGTGGTCGATGCTTGAGGGAACGTGATGGTAATACGGTAGTCATATTTTTCTGGAAAATGCAGGTAACCGGCAAGTCGTATTGGCCATAGATGTAAGTAGTAGAAGTTGTGTTATATGAAAGTGAGGTTCTGCTGGCACTCTGTGGAGAGTAAAGCAATATGCCTCACTTATTTATGATTAGGTAGCTTATTCTGATGGCGAGGCGCACTTTCGTTTCAAGGTGGTCTCTCAGGGAATAGCGGGCGGGTGTTTGCTATGATCTTGAGGTTATCAGAACACTTCGATGCTCCATTACAGGAGAGAAACACGGCAAAATAAGCAGAAAAAAAAAGCGCTAGTTACCCATTCGTACCTCTGCTGACGTTGATAAACTAAAGGAAGTATTCCGTTTTGAATCAATTATTATCTCTCTCCGGTGGCACAGAATCTGGTAAAAAGTAGCAAAATCTTTGACTGTTTATCGTCGATGTTATTCATCGAAAATGCCGACAAAATATACATGAAAGCCTATAGATTATCAAAAAGTGCGGCCATATATGAAAAAATGGGCTTTATTATATGTTTAATTTCCGTATATTGCATTAGTAATAATCATGGCTGATACTAATAGCAGCAAATCCTAGGACGGACGGTTTGGCCGAGATTAAATTTTACGAAACCTCACAGATTACTGCCCGCTTCAACAATGGTCTGCAAACGAATTGAGTTTGCTCTCGTGCCATCTCTCTTTTAGCAGAGGCATAATGAGAAAATGATGCGGTTAGTAACAAACGGAGTGAAGGTTATAGAAATATAGTCACAAACAAAAAAGCAGCTGGCTTAATGATTTGGTAGTACCGTTTCGGCTTACAAGCGGTAAAAGCGCATGCGTCGAATTTCGGTACCAGACACAGTTCTACCGTGATGGGCTGGTAATCCTATCATCAAATGCCGGGACCAATCATCATTTGGGTCGAAATTCACAAAATGAAATTTTCTGAAAATCTGTAAAAATTTCGCATACTTGTGGAGGTTACCTTAACAATTGGCTTACTGTGCTTCACAGCTGTGCATATGCCTAACGTTGTGATACGGAGTAAATACTGTTTTCCGCCATATGGATATAGGGCAGATAACGAGAGCAGAACCTTTATATTCAAAGGGATCATAAAGAAAAATCCGTTGCATCGTGAAATCTGTATACACGTTCATAGCCGTAACTGGCCGCAAACTGTTCCTAGAACGGATTAACCGTGTATAGTGTTCAATTAGGTTAGCCGGTTCTATACATGTATGTTTGTATCTTCAAATAAAGATGCCTGTAGGCGGGGTTCTTCTACGTTCTTTTGCTCGGAAAGGCGACAGCTATTATTATTTATTAAAATTATTTATAAAATTGACCAGCATAGAAGTAATGCGGGATCAAAGCAGAATACGATCCCAGTCGACGCAGTCCCCCTAGCCGACAAAGTGGCTTGACTCATCCATCTTTAAATAGATAGGTTTGTCAGAAAGTTGTTGGCTATTTCTTCGATAACATTGCCAAGCAAATATTTTTGCTACGTTATAAAATAATATTATTAGGCTAAATATACACTACTTTGATCGATCACCTTTTGGTATAATCCTATCACTGTTGAAAAATCTGTAATTTCTGGGCGAAAAATGGTGACGAGTGATTTTTATACATTTTCATAGAAACGGAATGAACATTATTAAAGGAATTTTGCAGAAATGGAAACATGTGACAGTTTGATGATGCATGATCCGACCTATACGGAAGATGCGTTAAAATTTATTATCCATGTTGTCTTTAATTTTTGCCAGGTCCGTTGCGACGCGTGAAAGAAGACAAGCCTTTAAAATATGCTCACAAAGTTTTCCCCGCACCTGACGTAGTCGACGAGGAGACTTATGCCTAACCTCTAGTTTCGAGTTTACAGTACACCCTTCCTTCTGTCCCCGGAAGCGTAGGTCCTGGTTCAACTCTAGTCCACATTCTTGCTTGGGGGCCTCAGATGACCTTCAGGATTATAGTCGAATTACAATCCGAATTTTATTCTTCGGCTTTCATTTTAAAACAGTTTGTTGAGGAATAAGACCCGTTTGATGGTCGATTCAAAGAGTAAATTATAAAAGTGGCTAACGCACCGCGGAAATTTACCGATTTGCCCGATGAACCTCTTATCCTTTGCAAATCACTTCTCGGGGTTGTATGGGTTAAAGGATACGATACAACGTGCAGTACCCCTTTTACCGCAGCATGAGAAAAGGGGATCTCAATACAACGCGAAATCTTTCAGCAAGACTTTACGGTCCAGGAACTGTGCGATGACAAAGCCTCCGACCCAGATAGAGTCTGCAACGAGCATCTGAAATGCGCCGTCATCCTGGCACCGTTCTAGACGACACCATTTATTAAATGTTTACATGCTCGTACGCTCCCAGCCCAATGGTGAGATGCTACCGTTTTAGTGATCCCTAAAGGAAAGAACGACCCAACTGTGCTCTCATTATGACGGGGAATAGCGAGCAAAAAAGGTTTTATTATAAACAGCTCTAGCTTGGACTAAGAGACTGAAACAGCTACTTAGAAAGCGTACACGTCATCTCAGTGAGCCACATGGGTTCCGAAGGGAACGCTCCACAAAAACAGCGCGCAGGACTCTAACGCCCGACGTCAAGACAGTACTGGTCACGCCGCATAATCCGCTATACGTGGTATTCGTCGACCTCAAAATAGCCTTCGGCTCGGCGCCCAGGAACAAAATCATGCTTACGCTGACCAAAATAGCTGTCCCTATGGATGTGCTCAACCACCTCGCTGCTATTTTACAAAAGAAAAGAATAGCAATTGGCGACAGAGTGGCCAAACCCCCGTCCTTTACACAGATAATCGGCCTGGCTTAGGGAAACAACTTAAGCCCACCCTTATTCTTCATCTACTGCTAAAAGGCCTCAGTAACCAGGCAAAAAGGTTGAGGAAACCGGTCGAAATCATTTTGTATGCAAAGGATTAAGTGATATATGGTTCGAACGGAAGCCAAATCCAGCAAGCCCTGCTCTATGCGTCGGTGACAGATTTGGGACTGATCGTAAAACTGATCGAGATGGAAATGATAAGTTTAGAAGACGAGGAAAAACAGCGACCACTGACAGATACCGTGTACCCCTTGATCTCACCAGATCGTTTCTTGCCGGTTCCGAGTTTCCCTACACAGGTCACCGAAAGATGCAGGAAAGGCTGTGTTGGCTGGCTGGGCGATAAGACCATCTTGTCGCTTGTCCTCACACTAGTTCTAAGCTCCGATCGCAGCAACGTATGGGATATGTGTTGAGAAGATCTTACTGTAAAAATGTCGAAGCAAACTGCAACAGAGACTCCTTTTCTCGAAGAAAGCACTGAGACTATACATAGTGAGCCGAAATTGTCTTGCGTACGCCTTAGCCGACTTGTCGTTGTTGTTCGAGAGCGTACGTCATCGCTTTGAGCTTTCAGTAAACGAGGCCTTTAAGACGAACCTTAGGAATTGCGAGTCAAAAACAAGGAGATTGATAAAGGTTTCTTTGCCTCGAGTGCAATAGGGAACAATACATGGAAGGAGACGAACCGGTTGAACTTACAGCTTGTCATTCGCTTGGCCGTACATTGATTTCACACGAGACTCAGCAGGTAAGCAGGTTTCCACAAGGCTGACATTACATTCAGATACCTTAGATGAGGGGGAAATTGCGACAGATATTATGTCACCCGTTACCCCTCACCATCTGGCAAAACATCCGACAAATCCAATTTTATAAACTCAACGAAGCTCGTGTAACCCACATAACGCGTACTCTTTTAAATAGTTCTGTATACTCTCACTAATATTGGGACATTATGTGGTTGACCTGTGCTTACGAGTGCTTTGTGAAGTTTTTCACTACTAAAAGCAGAGGTAAACAAATAAAATGCGATTGAAAATTTTCTGCTAGGTAGCTAAAAATGCATGTAATCTGGTTATGTTATAGTGGGAGACTAGCTTCATAAATTTTCTGCTACCTAGTTCCGGTCGATTTTTTAATGGCTTGTTGTAATCTTGTTAGTTGTTGACAGTAGACAGGCACAAATCGATCGTTTTGACAAGGGGCAGCAACTCATAACGCACGAACCCTATCCAATATCACCAAATACGTAACATCGCCTTCTTTGGCGTCAGTCGGGCTTTGATACAGATGATGGAACACTTCCTTTATTATTATTTTTTTAAATTTACGCATCATGATCGTATGTGATCCACTTTTCATCATAGCGGTTAACCGCTTCGGAAATAAATTTGTTTCATTGTATTCCTGTTGAGCTTTATCCAAATATATAAAAAATGTTTGATAATAAATGTTTAGTTCCGTATCGACGCCATAGCTATCTACGAGTCCAGATTTCCTATCGAAATTTCCAGAACGAAAGGGGCCGAACCATCCTTGAGCTGTTTCTCTCGAAAGCTCACCTTGACCACAGATAACGCAGTTTTTTTTACGGGCTTGAACATCTTGCGCCTTTACCTTAGTCTACCTAAAAACAAACAGAATAAATTGTTATATATCGTGAATTTTTCTCATCTTTTTGTATTACGAGCTTAAATGAAGGCACTCCAACAGTGTTAACACACCTACTCCTGTCAAATATCAGGGGATGCTAACGACAACGCAATCCACACGACCTGAGATATGACCTTAATGAGATGTTTAACTATGGAAAGGCGGTCAGTGACTTTTTGACGACCTATTAAATACTAGCCGTCAAAATATACAATTAGAAACAAGTTAAATGGTTGTTCGCATCCTGAATTTAAAGTAGTTCCAGCAGCATGGCTCATTTGCTTAACTTAGCGTTCGTGGCCACTGTAGAACGCCCTCAATAGAGCACGAACTTCATGATATTGACATAATTCAACGAGAACCGTAAACAACATTGACATAAAATATTTAATTAGTCTGCACCTACGAACGGGGGTACGGTAACGGCGTCGTCTGATATAGAATTGGGAACTGTATGGTGCCAAAACGAATGTTTACGCACACCCAGGCAATTCAATTATATATATTATATTATACTATATAAATTCGGTAGATGTCGAAGAATCTTCCGCTTGCATAGTCTAGACTGAACATAAGATAAATTTGTAAAAAAAAAAAAGGTAAAAATATAGAAGACTCAATGCCGTACGCGCCATACTAGTGCAACACTAGACAGATAGCATCATGTTATTAACCTTAACGTTAAACATGTGTAGGTATAGGTCCACTAAACAGTGAGACAGCTAAAGATAGTTCATCCATTTAATGTGCATATAACTGGTTAGTAATTAACAGTACGATAAAAAAAAAAAGTAAATTTCTTGCTTGAAGTTTCTGCGGCCAGCTCTAGCCCAACGAAGTCTAGGAATTCTAACTGCTTTCGGTGTTTTTTTTTGTTACTGCCTCGTTGTGACAGCAACAGGAATTCACTGGATTCCCACCCATGCATTTTTGCCCACATACGTTGTTCATGAACTGAAGATTCTTATTCTGTTTCTATTCCCTATTCTGCTAGTCCGCAGCTGAATAGCTTCAGTGAAAAAAAAGACGAACTGCGAAGTTCCCGTAAAAGCGGAGCCACGCAGACGTTTGCTGTACGACTGTGTACTGCGGACGCTCGCCGCACGCACGCACGCACGATTCCATTAGATCTTCTAGCAGAAGGCAGCCCCTTTGCGTGTTTGACTGTTGCCGGCCGCTGCATCTAAGTCCTGATCCGGGCTTGACAAGCACGACTGTTGCTTCCGCCTTTGCCGCAGTGTATTATGACACTGATGATGATGGTGGTGGCGTTGTTGTGCATGCGTATGTTGTCCTTCGCGAGCGGCTGCGAACGGCTTTCACGAACAGGGTGGCGAGTGATGGCTGAGGGAAGGGGTCGTTTGTATAGTATGACCCCACTGCTGGCATTAGTACTTCGAAGGGTGTTGCTCCTGCCCTAATTAAATATGCAAGCGGTGTTATTCTCTGATTAAATCACTTCTCACGTCGTCTTCACCAGGAAAATTCCATCGTCCGACTTATGAGAAAAGGTTCATTACGAAGATTTGCAGGCTGTGGATTTGCTTACATGATACTACATCGCTTAATTACTATTTCAGCTCATGGTTGAACTATGTTAAAATGCTATGCCGCTGAGCGTCTCAAAATTCAAGTGTGTACAGGAAGATGGGCATCATCGCGCCATTCGTAAATAACGAAGTGCCACTTCTTTATGCTTCGAGATTTCAGTAGCATTTGAAGAGACGGCGAGAAGGCAAACAGACTTCAACATAGCACAATTTCCTAGTATTCTCTCTCGTAGTTATGTAGGCTATAATCGTCTGCTTTGGACTAATAGCAAACATGCTGATGCACGTGGATATTATTGCTTGCAAAGTAATGGCGTATGTGGAAGATCACTGTGCGTATACTACTTGCACGGGCTCTAGCATAGCCTCATTTAACCATATCTGTAGTTCTCATATTTTCAATTAGTCCGACAGCTGTATCTTGGGTCGAGAATTTGAATTTGGACATAATACAGGACGAGAAATGATGGAATTACGATGAAAACAAATTTTTGCCGCTAAGTGGTTTCAGTTACAAAGGTCCAATACAGAAAATACGAATTTGTGGTTTCAGCCACTTGATCACAAATTGAACTATATCTTAGAACTGGCAGCAAGCCTTTTATGGTATAAGTCTCTGGGAGCATTGTTATCAACAGGTAATATCACAAAATACCTTCTGCATCCCTGCAAAAACATCTATTTTGCCGCGTATTGCAATCCGATAGACGCATGCTCCGCTAAGATACATTGAAACGGGCAGACTATAAAAGAAAATTTGTTTTACAAATATTAAGGATTATAATATTGGACTATTCGCGCACACAGTTCTCAATAGGTTTCTGTCACTAGAATGGACATGAATACGTTAAGGGCATTACTTCAGAGAGATTCTTCTCAGCTTGCCTAGGTTTCCAACATCAGCGCCGAACGGGTTTATTACTGATAGAGTGAAAGTGACGAAAATACCATAAGAAAATAATCGATGTCCTTAAGCCTTCTCGTTTGCAGGAGACTGCCATTAGGTGACGTACCTATCACGCTGAGTCAAGTTCACAAGGCGACTTGTGCAAACAAAGACCTATGACTGACTACAATTTGCTATTAGATATACCGTATTGTAATTAAGAGGTTCGGCTTGAAAGCATTATCTTTTTTTCGGTCGAATAAACCGGCGTATACTTTTAGGCTCAGACTTATTTATAAAATACGAGAAAAGCCGTCTTTATTTCATCATCTAACATTCAAGCAATGAGACAGACCTTCAATGGTCGTTTTGACGAAGACTAAGTCCTTGATCCATCACATACCGACGGGTTTTATAATATTTAAGGAATTTTTGCTTTATAGATGTTTTATTTTTATCATCTGGGCAGTATGGTCAGTCAGGGTTTGAAAAGTGATATAAAAGCTGTGACTTAATGATCGGGCTTTAAGACAGCCTATTAGCAGACATGGTCGAAACTGCCGAGCTATTTTCCGTCTGCACGAGTATTATGTCGGTCATAAACACTCTGCCCCAACGGTTGTGTTATTTAGAGACACTTGAAAAGCCATCAGGCTTGAAAGGCTCGCCAAGCTGAGGGTTAACAAGAAGGAAAGATGCATCGCTGTCGAGCACGCAATACTGACATATTGCTAACTGTCGCTTGTATTTGGCCTAAAACTCGTAGCTATCGACAAAAGTCGAATCCTTCATAGAACCTGGTATTCACAAATGGCAGCCTGAAGCTTGTTATCTAATTTTCTCATACGCATAAGCTACCATCTGCAAACAGTTTACGTGTGGACTTAAATCTACTGCACTTCCAGCCAGAAAATGTTTGCTAAAGTGAACAAAATCTTCTATCATGTTTTGTATATGTGCGTGGTGTACCCTATGCAGCGACTTCATTGAATTACCGCCGGGTCGTTTGATGGAATCGATTTCGGCCTGCAACTTCATGTGGCGCGTCTTCTACCACCATTGTCCTTAATGACTATTAGTCATCAGTTACAAATTGAAATACAGTTCAACGTTTTACATTTCATTGTATGTTGTGTTGTATTTTACATTACTAGCTAAACTAACAATAATAAGCCTGACTCACAAGGCCTTGAATGAATGCACGAACGGTGTAGGACGTGATATCTGGAAATGCTCTCACGATAGGCACAAGTGTAGTACAGTGATCCAGTAGCAACTGATGGCAATACGAAAAATAAGCAAACGTTCATAATGAAAACAAGTCTTTAACAGCTAATAATGTTAAGGTAATACCTCTAAATACACCATCACCAAG
The DNA here is from genome assembly GCF_002532875.2 of Varroa jacobsoni. Taxonomy (NCBI): domain Eukaryota; kingdom Metazoa; phylum Arthropoda; class Arachnida; order Mesostigmata; family Varroidae; genus Varroa; species Varroa jacobsoni. Next base: position 173,344 of record NW_019214013.1, read on the forward strand.
TTAAGAGTATCGAATAAGTGTTACGATGAAGTGCTTGCGCAAAGTCAATCTTCACACGCTGCCAGCCTTCAGCCTTCAGAATTACGTTCAGATTGTTGCCGACCTTACCGCCGAGGAATATATTATAAAATACGGGTTTCCTCGAGTGTTTTCTACAAAACGTGTTCTGGTTCTGGGTCACTTTTAATAGCTTAATAACTCAGTTAGGGCTTTTCGCATTTTTCTATTGGGTATGTAGAAAGAAGTGTTACCCATTCTTGAGATACGCTGTACATGTAGTTTTTTAATTAATTAATATTAGTCGCAAGTTACAAGGCGATACTTTTTTACAGAAAAATTTACATGTTTATAGGCATGCTGTACCGCACAGCGATTAATTGATATTTATGGACACACGCATAAAAAAAAAAATGGAAAAAGTAAAATCATGACTATAAAGAACTCCGGATTGGTCGTGCCCACCTTACCTGGGTGATGACAAAAAGCCCCCCACACACACATGTATGAAATTAGCCTACATTTCTGCCCGTAAACTTATTCTTGTGCATAATCGGTACCGCACATACACGGCAGATACGAGCCAACTTGAATCCGCTCGTTCTCCTTACTTAATATAAAGCGAGTTCAAATCTACTGAGTCCGATTTCCGAACCTTAACTTGTTACAGTTATGATATCACCCTATAAGTTAAACTTGTTGGGTCCACTTTGCTGTCTTACTACAGTGTTCCGGTTGCACTTTTTTCCATCAACTTCTCCTTCGGTAAGTTCGCTCGTTTAGTAATACGGTTATCTCGCTGCTAGCGTCCAATTTTATTGATCCTGTGATCCTGTAACACCGTGTCAAGTGTCCCGCTCTTCTGCATCACTTGCTCCGTGCTTGCATTGCAAATAAGCAATGCATGTCTTATCGTTAGCCTGATACCCTTCTATGACGCTTCTGCTACCTCAAGGTGAGAAGTAAGTGAATCTTTAAAGTTCTATCCAATTATAAGTTGTTTGACATACCTATTGATTAAGGAACAATTTTTTTTCTCTCCCATTAAGCCAAACCTGGACCTAAAAATATGCAAAACTATTAGAATTAAATTTCGAAATGACCGCACATACATTTTTACTTAAGATAACAAATTTGTTGATCCTGTAATATGGCGGCTAAAGATTATAGGCCAATGAAAACAAAACACGAATATGTCAGTGAAATAATCAGAATAGCCGTTCTGCGCACCGAAGCGCAACGCATCTATGATGGAGGCTACGTGCGATAATTTGAAATATTTTTACAAAAATTTACTATCTCAAATAGGGAAAACAGAAAATGTGTACCACAACAGGTATCTGAGGGCTATTCGAAATACATGAGCGTAATGCGTTTCGCTTCCTGCTCAAAGTTTCAAGCTGTACTTTGAGCCTTGTACATGTAACCTGCCCGGTGACAAATAAGTGAGTTAACGGAACTTATCTTTGGAGGACGCATCGGACTTTGGTAGTAACTCAGACACCGAAGTTTCTTTCTATTGAGATATGAATCGCCACTTCACCATATGGGTAGCGCTTAAAAAACCGCGATTCGTAGCAATATGTGTACTCAGAAGTTATTAAACCCATTGATCTGAGGCGCGTTATTCTATATTGTTGTAAAGACTTTTATTAATGTGTCCCTCGAAAGAACATACTGACGGGCTCCAAGGCACATGTTTATAAGGGCTTCTGAAAGGTAGAAAAATGGAAATAAGCTAAAACGTTATTGTATCTGAATACTTGTTTCGACGGTTTGATAATGAAATATTGAAGGGTGCCATGTAACCACGGGTCCCGAATGGTGTCGTCGTAAACAATAGCACATTAATTTAGGGGGTATTAGAATGGAAAGCTGTTGTTAAAGCAGCTATTACCAGAGCCGATTTGTTTAGAGCTTCGTACCTCACACCAAATAGTAACGAGCATTTGCATTAATGCTTTCCTTTCATCTAATTCGCTATAACAGACTAAAAAAATTTTATGATTATATTTACATTGGGTGATCGATTATTTTTACCTTGGCAATGAAAATGACGTTATTTAAACTTGCGATATTGTTCAACCTAATTGGCCATAATTGGCCCAAACAGAACCACGACAGGACTCGAGTGCTTAGGACCCTGCGCATGATCAGATGTCAGCTCATTCTTAAGTGGCCGATCTGCAAGACGCCAACAGTAATCACTCTTGACGAAGCACATAATCTATAATTTATTTACCTTTTTGTCAAATAAAAGTCGTTACTCCTTTCCAGCAGTCCTTTTGAAGATCGTACGCATCACTCTGTGCACGTCGGAGTTCGTTGAGCAAGGCTATGCTCAGCAGCTTTACCTCTTTCCATGTTTCGGTCAGGAGTATCACCAGCTTTACCTAAACTGCCCTGAAGATCTAGACAGAGACTAGTACATCGTCGACTCAAAGGATGTCGAATGCAAGGTTGGTATTTTATGAGTTCGATAACTCTCACTGCATTCTACAGATAAGGACAATTTCTAAAAGTACGTATTTTTCTGTGAATCGGATAAAAAAAAAATACGCATCTATGTCTTTTATACTTACTTAAGAACAGTCCTTCTTTGTTTTTTCAATGACCTCTAAACAATTGTCTTATTTTTTAAATGATTCATTAACGCTGGACCGTGGTGCACTGACAACGATTGTACTCGGGCACAGGTATACCAAGTATACGGAATATGTCGACGGTAGAAAGGGGTAGTTATGAAAGTGCATACATTCAGAACTTTAAATGATAATACTCTTGTCTTCAACATAGATCTATTAAACATAAACTTTGGATTACCCGAAATTACTGATGAATGCGATACAATCCAAAAACCCTCGGCTCGGTGTAAATTTCGCTGAACGTCCGTGAGAATTTTTTTAACAGTTTGTATCAAATAGGATGCAACGCGCTTGAACGACCTACCCAAACCATTACGGATATTATAACCTAGGTCGTATTTAGAACCACGGGCTACGGGAGTCAATTTTATGACGCAAATCGATATCTAACATTTTGCATAGTCAAGTATATTCTATGAATTGAGTTGTCATTTTAAAGTCTTCACCTTCAATTGAAATGGTACAAATATCTAGGTTCAGCGTTTGTAATATCCTAATCTAAAAAGAGGGTAGTGTATCAAAAAACTATGACTGTGGCTCACTTTATGCATAATTTAGCCTATATCGCGTACGTTAAAGTGTTAATTTTGTGTAAACTTTCTGTTTTCCGCCACATCATTCAAAATATAGGACGTTTTACGGCAGATTATTTTCCAGTGTAAAGTAGGTTTAGGGCGAAAATCTGAAATTGTAAAATCCTTGCCTCGAATCTTCTAGGGGCATGTGCGTATCGGAGATTTTTATACCGTTGTATTTTCAGATTTGACGTATAAATTATGGTTATTACGATTTTAGTCCTTCTAGAAGAACCATCGGTTTTTATGCGGAACGTATTCGATAGCGACGTTTCCGGAAAAAGTAATAATATTTGGTTTCAAAGGCTTATAATTTCTTTATGAGGTTAACATTGACTGCAGGAGAATCTACAAATAAATGCTGAGTTTAGACAAAGGAAAAGCATTCGAAATTTTTCAACAAGGACGAAAACTTTTCGATGCCGATATATCTGCAGGGCGTCATCTCTATGCCATTTCTGCCAATCTATATATATATATATATATATAATATCTATAAAATATCCGGAGTGGAGAGCATAATCATTATTTTTTCTCGTTCTTTGTTGACCATCGGCCTAAAGTGGTTCACAACTTCCAGCTTTTGGAATCATTGGTGTTCTGTTAGCCTCATAGTTGCGCAATGTTTCATGGCTAAAACATTAGTACACCGTAAGCTGAAAATAAAAACGCTAAGTCATTTTAAACAATCATTGAATTTCTGTTGAAAATATAGCTAGAGACGTTATCGTTTTGAGTCCGCGCCATACTCACCTTGCCACTGCAGCAGCCGAACTCCTACCTCAATGTTCCTATCCCTTGAAACTGAAGTAGCCTATACCTTTCGAAGTAGAGAAGAAAAGGCGATCAGACAGGAACAGAAGTCGATAGAAAATTTATCAGAACAAACGATGCTATCCGATTGTTAGGTTCCTCCATGGCTTCAATTTTCGACCTTTCGCAAACTGAAATTTTGTAAATGAAAAGCGATACGAAGCGTATTCGCCTTAATCAAACAGCGAAAGACTCTAAACTTGCTTGTTCAGCGTTAGCCAAGTAGCCAGAGCAGTCTATAAAAAGTGGACAGGTTTTTCCTGTCGACCTCATTAGGGACAACAACCATTGATTACTTACTCATTAGTTGACGGATGCGTTTAATGGCATGGTGGTGTCAGACAAGTTCGATCTCTGACAATATTGAAATTGAATATTTCGTTATGCAACAAATGTATTTGGCTATTTCGGAAATATTGGCGTCGAATGTTTTCGAACTCCTTGCCAAAAATGAATCTTTAGTACTTCTTCTACGAGGCGTCTATGTAAAGCTTTAGCAATCGAACAGATTTCCATCGAAATTTGCATTAACTCTTTTTATATCATATTCTGTTGCAGACGATCAGACTATTTATCTTGGACGAAACACAATTAATTTTAATGCGTGCATCTATAAACTGAGCTGTCTGCTATGTAATTGATAATTATTTATCACTGAATCACGAATCTGTTAGACACTGAGTTACTCCATCATAAGCACGACGGAGCGGTACTTCGAAAATTTAGTGGACAAGTGTGAAGCTTTTTCGACTCCCCGACATGTACAGTTAATTGTTATATATATATATATATATAAATTAAAATAGTCTGGGTAAATATTATTATATATACTTTTCAAACATGTTCAAGGACACATATACATATAGTCTATGTTTAACGTTTGACGTTTAAACCGCTTGCGTCATAAAATTGTGGATTATCAATCATAGCTTTGTTATCTACAATGGCTGTAAAATTGATCGAATTTAAATGGAGAAAGAGAAAAGTGCAGTCTACCTTACAGTGGTTTAACGCAGAAAGCTGTACTCTAGGACTCGGTTAACAATTAACATAACATTTTTATTCTAGTCGAAATGTCCAACCGATTGGCCATTCTCGTAGGTCGTACCGAGTCACGACAACTTCACAACGGGCTTACAGGCATTTTTCTAGTATATATTTTCTTATAGCCTTTAAAACACTTCGTTGTAGCCATATCGATAACACAAACACTCGCCAGCTTTTTTTACAAATGAATATGCTCGCATAGATCGGCAACGAACTGAGTCAAGCGTCAATAGCCTTAAAGCTATGACCTAGAGATCTAAAAATTCGCTTCATGAAATACAGAAAATCTAACTACAGGAAAGTGTCTCAATTTATTCATTTCGCCTTAGGCTGAGTGACGTTTCTCCTCCGCATGCTTACACAACCTGGCGACGTAACAGATGAGCTTTCGTGGATCTATTCTGGTCGTAAATTCATTTTTTTTTTTTTTTTTTTGCAGAACTTCATTAGTGCGCCTGTTTTATCCGGGTTGGGGACGGTTCTGGATTGAGTGCCTTATGGTCGCTTAGATACGCTAACTTTTCTGCTTTCGTTGCATTTAGCGAAGCTGAAGATGGTAGCACTCGGCGCGATAGATAATACGATTTCAAGAATTTAGCCAATCGGCCAAAAACTCTTTTGTGGCTAGATGTAGAATACTACTGGGACTTTTGTGTTAAAAGCTTCGGCAGGATAAAATGAAGAAACCAATATTTCCGCGGCAAGAGAAGACTGTTTAATCTACCAGTTCGGATGAAGTCCGACGGAGGATGACCCTGTTACACCCTCATATGAGATTTTATAACTAAGGTAATTGGTCGATGGCAATCTCAAGTCACTTTATTGTTTTACCATTACCTGTTTGACAAGACTATATATTACCGTGAAAAAGAGTGCATCTAGCCTCAAGGATCGTACAACTTAGACAAGCCAATACGGGTTCATGATCTGGATTAAGCAACAAAGCTACTCCGGCATAATTTTTCTCCGACAGATGAACCTTCTCTAACTCGTTGCAGAATATAATATGGCTCTAAACAAACAGACTCGAAGGCGATACTTGTAGAAGAATGCAAATATCGTCTTTTTTTTTATTATATTGCAAAAATTCTTTTTAATATTTTATGCCACCCGAATGTATAGCACGTACCTAGAGCCAAAATGAACGTTCGTTTTCACCGATAAATTTTACCACTTGTGCACCATAAAACTTCGCTATAATCACCGATGCTAGAACTTATTCGGAAGTATGCAATCAACAATTGAGCCGGTAATGTTGTCCCGAAAAAATGATTCGTCTGCTTCTCTTATGTAGTAGCATTTCTGACCGCCGACGGGATACAAAGCCCTGAGGCAAGCTACATAGCATGTGGCGGTCTGATCAACAACCTATTTCTTCCGGAAATCGATGTCAACAACAAAGCTAAAGCTGCGGTTGACATTTTGTTGAGTCGTTCACCGATGAACGGTGGAATTATTCTACTGAACCCCTATAATAACTAGATGTGCAAACGGTGTAAGCCCGTAGTTGGTTGCAGATAGCAAGAAGAACGACGCCACAAGTGATTAGGCTTAAACAATGCTTAGGCTATAACTTGAATATGATTTTCCAAGCCTCAGCTAGCTCAAGAGAATCATCTTTATTCTAGCCGAACTGTGACGTGTGCGTTACGCAATAACAGCAAGAACAAATGGGCGCAGCAACGAATTGCTGCGCGTCCGTGAACTTCCGGTTCGTGGACCATAGGCAAGTAACCTCAATTGGTGTCGGTATTGAAAGGCCAGCAATAGTAGCAACAATGGCAGTCAAGGACGGCAGTTTTGGAATTTCGCTCGCCGGTTATAAGGCTCGATCGTACGCCGTACCGGGATATTAAAAGAAGGTTATAGCCGGCTGCGAGCAAGAGGCGGTAACACCGAATGAGTGAAGTGATAACCGTTTGGGTAGAACTCGGTCGTCGGTAACAATGGGTCAAGTATTTGTTGAAGAACTGCCAATATGTAGAAGTGAGTAGTTAAGCTTCGACACTGAATTGGTCGTCATCTAGGTCGCCAGGACATCTGCAATGTTGTTTTCCGAATATTTCCGACGCCGCGGGCGTTCCTAGTGGCAAGGCCTGGCATACATGCGGACGCGTAATGTAATGATTATATAAGCAATGAATATCTATGCATTTGGCGGCTACAAGGTGTACATATATATAGTCTCGCATAGGGCTGCCATGTAAAGAAACTTCGGGTCGATGACGTTGTTTTTTCATGATATGTTTTGGCTAAGAAGAAAATACGATAGAGGATAAGTTAAATACTTCGACGCTCTGAAAGAACTTACAGATCATATTCGTCTAAATACAATTGGCAGTATACTTTTTGATTTGGAATACACACTACACGGCCTGGATTATTTCGACTAACCAGGCCATAAAGGAGAATCTATTAAAAACCTTGTTTATTTACCCACATCGTGTAATATCTATGTGTTACTGGTGGGAGATGACGTAACGATTTTTAGCTTCTTTCAACTAAAAGATTAATTGAACAAGCCACCCACAAAGATATTTAAATTACTAAATCACACTCATTCAATTTAAAATTACTAAATATCTAATATCCGGATGCTATTCTTGAAAAATCTTCAGGAAGAATCACGTAAATCGATTGGACATCGACTTTTCACCACGCCCCATCGAAAATCACATGATGATGGTTTGCGCTCTGGCAAGCGACGATTCATTCACTCTGCCTCTCCTTTTTTTTGAGGTTACTAATGATATGACCATAGTCTCAATGGTCGAACGCACGGGCTCCTTTCGAGAATTCGAAAGAAGTCTTCGATGGCACAATAGTTCGCTGAAATAAAAACAATTGTGACCGATTCATTTGAATAACACTTTGCTAATTACATACTTCTTTTTGATCCTGGACTTTGTTGACGCCTAAGCGACAGGGTGGGCCGGAGCCGTGGAGCACAATGCTTTTCCTCATGCACATTAGTTGTTTCTAGAGGTGCTACCCTTCTCCACCCCACCCCCCCGCCCGCACCATGGATATCGGCCAACCGCCCCGTAAAACTGAATCCTTTTAACCATCTCCAATGGTACGACTATTATTGCCCTCTTTCGAGTATGACTACTGCCCAAAACACGTTTCGGTCGCATTAGCGAAGTTCCTTAGAAGAGAGAAGAGTACTTTCGAATGTAATCATGCATAGTCACAAGGTATTACTGATTATCTTCATTTTTAGGCTAGTGAGCGAAAATTTGTTAATGCTTTTTTATTTGGCCCGGAGTGAACAGCACACGATTCCGCTAGTAAAACAAGCAAAACAGTAGGGCGTCGTTTTAAATATCAGTTGTTCGTTGTTGCCGCATCTCGTGTCTGTATGTTTGTGTTTTACATATTCAAGGATGTATACATACATATCCAGGGACATAGTTACTTCGCCTTCGAAGGGCATATGAAAATGGACGCAACACGATGATCACTAATTGATTGATAACATGACAGCCGAACAAGCCGTACCAACTGTGATTATCGTTGATTGCAAAAAGGAAAACTTTGTTTATCAATCTGTCTTGTCTGGCCCATTAGGTGGGAAGCTTGACTCAGATAGTTGAATTCTTAATACATGGATAATCAAAATGGATAAATGTGAACTTTATAAGAACTGGAACATTTTCTAAAAAAAATTACGAATTCCTCTTCCTATATATTGAAGAATAACAGGGCAGTGTGCACATAGTAAACCCAAAAAAATGAGTAGAAGGAAGAATTTTGATGAAAGATGTTTAGAGTAACTCAGAGGCCAAACACGTATGCTTTTTTATTTTGAGATTACTTAAATTTGAGATAAATCAATTGAAGCTATACTAAATATATAACATTTCATAGTATCAGTAAGTCGTGTAAGTTGTCTGCTCAATGGAAGAAATGAACAGTGCCGTTAGAAGGCTGAAGAACATTCATCAGAACTTCCTAGCTGTTATCTGTTTAGGGACAGATGGTCTTGAGCCAACACTGCAGAATTTGTGCATACACTATGTGCGAAAGTCTTTCATTTGTCCCATTTCTAAACAGAACATTCAAAGGTCGCACAGAGGCTCATACGAAGCGTGGTCGCATGTTTATCTCTTACGCTCTCCTTAGCTTCTCTGACGCTCACACAGAAGTCTCCATGTTACACGGAAAGCACACAAGTTTCAGGCTGAGTTCCTTCGTTTGTATTACGACTGGAGCACAGAGTCGTGTTTTTTCAATAGATTTAACACACATCTCAGACACAAACAGTGCAACATCCGCCTGCTAAGCGGATTAGGTATTTTTATCTCTACGAATATCGTCCTGATGCTAGCTTATTTACTGTTATAAAAAAATATCGTTTAAGATTTTGAAAATAACAAAATGCACTATAGTCGACGTTCGGACCCATTGGAAATGGATACTGATATTACCTGCAGCAGTTATTTCACGGAATTATTAATTTTCGCTTATATAGTAAATTTTGCCCTTAAATTTAGAAACACATCAAATAAACGAACATTAATTGTTTTAATAGCTAAAGAGTAACTAGGAAAAGTTAATCCCACTGTTGATGCTCCTCTCTGGAATTACACCGCTTACTTGTTTTTCACCGCCTGCACGATATCAATAAACTTGTTTGCTTTAGTGCATAAGGTTTTAGTAACAAGGCATATTTATTCATCACCATCTTCGTCAAATAAATATATTATCGTCATTTTATGTCCTACTCGACACGTACACGCGCTCTTTCGTTAACGTTCACAAATATTCCTCTTCTAGAATTTTCCTTTGCTTTATTCAAAGTATACTCATACGTACACGTATTCATTCGTGACAGTTGCCAGATAAGACGTGCAGGCCAGTCACAATTGCCGTGCAAATCTTCTCCATTCAAAAGTTCCTTGTGTTCCTGATTGCACCTGTCTGTATGGGTTTGTATGGCGTATTTTAGACGGTCGTCGGCATCCAATCGTTAAAAGGAACCGCCAGAAGAGCGAGTGTCTTGGTAAAGCTTACGAGGCAACAGCGATACTTCTTGTCAGACTAAACTTTTCAAGTTGTTCCTAGGAGCGCATTGCCCTTTTCTCACATTCATACATACGTACAAATACTCAAAATGCTATACTCTGGCTGCTGTACCGGAGGTTTTGAGGAGACGATGCCCCATTCCACTCTTCACCCTCAGTCCTGCTACATCGGGACGATACTATTTCTTGCCCAAGAAAAAAGCTCCATTGTTCCTTCTTCGCTCGAAGCAACGAAGCCCCCACTCGTTTGACTGCAGCCGCTGTCCCATACCGCCACTCATCGACAAAGCAACGGTCAAGCGGTTACCGGCTTCTCCCTGAAGGACAAGCGGTGCCTCCGGTAGGTAGCCACAACAACACAATGAATGAGCCACCAAAAGGTTTTTCCTGTTCTATCTCTTTCAAACACCGTCCGCCTCCACGGCAAACCTAGTGTCTTTCCATTGCAGCTGCCGAAAGAAGAGTTGTACAATACTAGAGAAGTAATTGCGGATCCGGCGGCACCGAGCAGAAGCAGTTCGGTTACTTGGCGTACTGCAGACTGCTGACACCAGGAGTGGTTGGATGGCAAGCAGATTCGTTCACTGGCCAGCTGTGTGTATATTGGTACCGTTCGTTATTTTTTACTCTATCTTACTAGCTGTGGTGCTGTTTCAATTTGATCAAAAGGATTCAAGGAAAATGCCCCCTTAACCTCAGCAGCACCGCCTTTACCTCTTTGGCTTCCGAAGCCCTAAGCGGCAAGCACCCGCAGACTACACACGAACATGTGCAGCCGTACAGATTGACCCAACCAGGACGGCGTGAGGAACGTCTCTTCAAAGGATCTTCATTGAAACGCTTAGTAATTGGATCAACGCTCGACAGAGGAAGCGAAGCAGGCAGGCTGGGATCTTTGAGGCTGAAGGGGAGAACTCCGCACGTAGCTGCTGGAACAACGTGCGGGTGGTTGGTGGCAAAGTAATTGTCTGCGAGGAACTATTCGCTTGCTTGCGTGAAGTCGCGGTCCCTCATCCTCGGTCCAATATTCAGACGCCACAACGGAAGCCAGCTGTAAATTTTGTTAGAATAACAAATATGAATAAACAGAATGCTCCTCTACAAGCTGAAAGGAGTACCTTTTCATACAGATTATCAAAGTCTATGTTGTGCAATCTGGCTACAATAAAGGAGAAGTGTTATTCCTCGCATAAGCAGAGATGATGGAAGTGCTTAAGAAAGCACGCCATACTGAACATAGAGTAACGGCGATCCTTCTATCACTACTTAATCGTGTATCCTATTCCTGGTTTTCCTGAATCGTAAATATCTGTCTATTCTGGCTTTCTGTAATTGTGTTCTAGCAGATCGGGGTGAAGCAGGCGCCATCGCACCAACAAATCATCATTGGGGGTGGATACTGGCTAACTTCAGTAAGACTTAAAAGTTAAAGGCAGCATAAGTGCTTTCTATGAAAAAAATTATGGTTTTAAAGAAACATACTTTATATACTTTAGGTAAACTGACTGACTTTGACTTTAAAAGAAATCGTAAACTTGAATACCTACCTACTGGTACTTACAGACGTTGTCTCGAAAAGGGCATAGACTTCAGTGCCAATAATTTAGTTGAAGTTAACGCGTTTCCCCCCTAAATTGGATACATAAAATCAATAAATCGATTGGCGATGAAAAAAGATTTAATAAGTAACGGATGTATACTAGTTACTGTTCCTAGAATCGACATTTTCTTGTAAACAAAACATTAAAGAGCTATTATGCCTTTCACTCTTTAATTGGACTGAATTTACGTAAACTGGCTTAAAATCTCAATAACAATTGAATATTTAGTTTTTTTAGATGAGCAATCGCGGATGGCCCCGGTAAGATCAAAATTGTCTTGATCAGGCTTAACCAAAAAGTTGTTTTTTTCAAAAATAGAATGGTTGTAGGTAGACACCTTTAAAAAGTGTCTACATATATATAAAAAAAGCCATATGCTTCACATTATCGTGAGCGTCATATACCAAGCCTACAATAGGTTTTGATATGAAAATGTTACGTACATGATCGCTTTTCTTTTTATGAGTTAATGTTTTAGATTTTTTAGGGCACTACTGAAAACAACGTCATAATTCGGCTCTGATAGGACTGAACGGGCTGGTGGCGTACGGTATGAGGCATATCTCGGTTTTCGAAATTGGCAGTAGCTGAAGTCGGCGGATTTTACACATTTTAAAATAAACGAATGGACTTTTGTACAAAATGATCCGTGCCAATTCAGATACAGGTTAAACCAACTAAACTCAAGAGCATTATTTTTTTGTGAAAAGTAGGATTTCACGTAGTTGGAGATTAGCTAACAAATCAGACAAGTAAAGAAGGACAATAACAATACATTTTGTTCGATACACACAAAAGCAAACAGAACGTGAACGTTATATTGGATTATAACGCATGTCACGTCTTCTTATTTGAATGGACAGGACATTTCAGCAGGTATCATTAAGGTGAAAAAGGTTTTCCTATTGTATCAGTTTTACACATAGGCCGTACCTGTTCTATACTTAGTCCTATTATCCAGCTACCTGCTGGAGTCGTGAACCAAGCTGTTCACTAGATTGCTGCGGGGTGTTTAGGAAGGGTTCTAGTTTTAGCAATGATATGGAGGCGGGGCCTGTAGTGTGTGTGCGATGAGGCTAGTTGGGTATTAATGGACTGTTTGATGGTTCAAACGGTGAATTGAACTAGTCAGTTTCCAGTGAACACGGTTTCACCAGCAGTAAAACTGGCTTTGGTTTTGCAGATGTAAATGCTTTACGTCCTCACTTCAATTCATCTAAGTCTATTAGTTGCAGTCCAAGGAAAGGCGTGGGGGCAAGTCGAGGAACAAGTCGCCCTATCGTGGCTCCGATTGGAGAGTAGACTGCTATGACCCACGGGCACAAGAAGGCTGTGTCCAGGCAACAGGAAACGCGAAGATAAGACGAAACGCGGCACATGGTTGGCCTTCTCTGCTTTTGTGCCGTTCATGCTGCTTTAGGGGATCGTTGTATGGGGTTTGTTACTAGGGGCTTCTAGAAATCGAAGAAAGCTGTCAGTTTCTCTATTCGCGGCGCCTGTTTTCCCATCAAATATCGGGAGTTTCCGGCGGCGCGGATCGTCCTCTACCCACGCTCTTCCGGTCAGCGGGTGCATCTTCCTTACCAAAAGAAGTCTCCATCGAATTTATACAATTTTTCGTCAATTATACTCTGTTTTGTCCTTGACCAAATGGGGGCTGTGGTCTTGTCGGGCGTCTCCACATACACGCATTACGAAAGCATCCGGTATGTGGCCAACATTACCAGCAGTCGATATCACAAGACGGAAGCTGCAAGTGACAAGGAAGAGAACAGAAGCGTCGGTACGCTTTTATCAGAGAAGAACGCGTGAAATGGAGCATGTTTTGGATATTGGTGCTTGTCACTCACCTCTCGAGGTTGTAGGCAGGAGAACAAGACTAGAGTTGGAACTATCTGTATGTTCCTTCCGTTCGATAAACAGTAACTCTGGAGGTAACAGAGAAAGGTATAACTGTTAGCCAACGCACTTTAGAGGAGTTTGACTGGGTACACGAAGCCCCTCAGGCAAGGCTCTAGAAATATTATATTTCTTGAGTTTCACTCAATCAGAATAAAAGCTGTGAGGCATAGACAACTTTCACACACTCAAGGTTAGCGAAACGTGTCAAATATTTTGCCAATGATATTATACCTGATGTTGCTTCAGATATTATAGATTATAACTACAGTTAACTAGACTCATCATGAGTCAGAAAACATACGTCGGCGCAATGGCTCGTTGACAGAAAAGCTAGGAATAGCACATTTAAAGTTCACCGTCGATAGGTACGCATAGGTATGCACCGTGGGCCTAAACAAAGTTCATAAAACGCATGATACACATTTCCGTCGGAGATTACATCGAAGCTAGAGAATTTGTAGGGTAAATAAAAATAAGTCACCGACTCTGCGAAATTACTACGGCTATAGAGGCAATACTGTCCAGTTCTGGCCAACTTTATTGAATTATTATACGTTTATTCAAAACGCAGAAGTGCAGAAACTGAGCTGCTTGGAATTTCTTCCTATTCAGGTGAAGATTTTGAAATCGTAGAGTTTTCGTAGTAACCTCACAAGACATAAACAATATACATCCTGCAGAATGCACTTATGCGATCTGAAACTTTTTTCTTTTAGATTTTACAATGGAGGGATTAACTTATCAAAAAGCCAAAATTGACAAGTTATAAACGCTGATGTAGATGGAAAACTAAGAAAGCAGCGTCACGTTTGAGAAAGTCTACCACGTAACGACAGTATCGTGCATATAAATGTAACTCAAGCCTTTATTTTATTGCACGCTGGAGGTATGCGTTTAGCTTTTTTATCACCGATACAAACCAGTTCACCTTCTTTAAACCGCTAACGGCCAATTCGAATACATAACACTCACATATATTTGTTGAGTTACTCCCTTTGTTGATCCTTACATACTTACGCGAAAATGAGCTGTATGAGTAAAATCTGTTAACCTCGTTGCAAATGTAAACATTGTCAACGGAGGCAATCTATCAATAGAGCGCTAATTCAAGGTTGTAAGACGACCTAACCTTTGGACCTTTTTGGCTTGGGCCGGTTGATTGCTAGGGACGCTTATAAATCTATGCATACATAAAATAGACAGACTTACAAAGCCAATCCAAACGCCTTCTAAGGCTCTTGTCTGTAATGGCGGCTGACCACTGCATCATTTGCATTGAGATTTATTTTTTACTTGTGATTCAACTCACCTAGATACATTAACGTATAAACGTAGCTTTTGTGGTACACGGCTGGTTACGAACATTTGAAATCTGTCCATCGGAATTTATATATCAAGGCCGCAGTTAGTATTATGATTCTTACTGAGTGTGCAGGGAATAAGTTAATTTGATTTAAGTCGTACCTAATGAGAAGTTTCAGTATAGCTTGTTGTTACAAAGCTATAATGCTGCAGACAATGGTCCTCCATAGGCACTGAAACTTGGTTCGATCCTGAACAATAGCTGTAGGTTGTGTTTCAGACCTGGGCATCGAATAGTGGCCATTTTCCAGATATAATCCATTTTTATAGACCACCAATGAAATGTGTTGCATGTAAACCTTCAATATGCAACGAGGCATATATAACCACCATGTGCAAAAAACACCATATATCATTATAACTGCCAGAAGAGGGCCTGTAGGTGAAAACCTGCACTAGAAGCAGATTAAAGGGAATCGGGGGGATGTATAGAGTGTACTCTTTTTTCGAACACGATGATGACCGAAAATGACGAAAAAAGGAACCTAACGTTTTGTCAAACAGAAATAGGGATTTAAGAATAATAGTACCGTCGTAAAAAATCTGTACATTCGAACTGATGTGGATTTTCTCCTCTATTATCTATTTCTATAATCTTTAAAAACTTTGTCCGTTGGCAATCTGTTCTGTCACATTAGTACTGCTGAGTACAAACAAAAAAAAAAACGTCCTATCCTATTTGTTTAGTATATAGTATTCCACAATAGACTTCAGCGGATCGCTATCTAAGTTTACAACGGAAAAAAACACCCAGTTCTCATTGCTAGCACCTTCCTATTCAATGTCTTACAATAGGTACAGCACTGGCATGATCCCATCCATCGATCTCGTCCAAGTGATTGGACCCCGATTGTTATTGACGTCTTTTCTAAACCACAATAGAAAAAGTTGCATGGATTGAAATTTAGATTATTGAACAGAAATAACTCCACGAATGAACCGTAACAATTTTAATATTTTTGACATATCTCAAAAAAAAACAACTGTAGAAATTATTTTTTCTTAATGCTACAGGATTTTGTAATTGTAAAAACTTCTCGAAAGCGTGTCTATTTAAGTTCGTTTAGTCAAACTGTACAGGATACATTTTTTTTTTTTTTTTTTTTTGTCTATATTCATGTAACTTATGTTTCGAGTTTGTATGTCGTTGGCAAGACTGGAAGCAGCAACCGCTGGTCTCTGTGGTCTCCCTTAAAAGGAGTCTTGTATCCTGAAAGCGGTACCAGATCATGACAATAGACAGATAGATCCGTATATGCCACTGACGGCTTTCACACATCTGGCTAGGAGATCGTAACGATCAAAGCTGCTCAGAATCTGCGGAGATTCGAAGTTGGCGTGCTGCCCAAGGTTAGCCCACAGCTCTCAAAAGCTATTCAATAATAAGTAAAAAAAAAACTGATAAATACTGTCTACTACTAGTCATCAATACAACTGGACACACCTAACTGCTACGAAAAAAGCATCGATAGCTTACTAAAACGTAATACTCATCTGCATAGACGACAGACAAGTGCTCATCCAGAAAACAAACGTACCATTTCGATCGATTTAGTCAAAACTGAAAGCACTTACTAACTTAGTTCTAAAACGGAAGCTCTGAAAATTCAAAGCGATGGTCATTACCTTGTACTACGGCACTAAGAAAACGCGTATTTTTATCTATGACGCTTAATATATTACGACAGCTGCACACGGCAAACAATTAATTGTACAAAAGCATTGCCCTACCAGCGAAAATCACAGATGAAGGGTTGTTCTTCTTGAAGCGACACGCAAGTATCGCTTAGCCACTCTCTCCTTTAAAATAGAGAACGAGGAGCTCGTCAAACCTGGCAGAATCGTCTGAATGGCATCGCGAGAACACCGCGTGTTCACGACGGTAGGAACATATCTAGCACCAGCCTCATACAATCAGGTGTTGACATTTGTTCGTCGCTTTGTTACACTGTTGTCAAGCCGGACTAACCTCCATGGACACTTTCTTTCATAATCTACACTGTAATCAATCAATTTATTATAAGTATATATGATGAATAAATACGTACACAAACGTACAAGCGTATAGCGAATTGCTATAAAGTGTTCATTCCTGTCACTCGACAACAAAACTAAACCAGTCTGCTTTATTGCCATGGCAACGATAAATTGGCTGGCTAGATGGAGACGTTGGTAAACCGATTCATCGAATGCTTGGGTCACTGGACGACGTCGCTAGAATTGGCGTTTGATGAACCCCGACCGGAGAAATGGATCGATGTATGGGGATTGCGGCTGAGCGACCGCCCAGAGAACACCGAAAGCACGGAAATACCTGCAAAGGATATCCTGAGTATGATTCGACTCGCGTACATGGGAAATGACTGCGTGGGATGAATTCGGGCACGAACTACACGAGTGTTTCCTTTCAGAGGAAGCCGACTTGCCTGAATCGTTATTTGCCGCTACAGGAGAAACGAGGAGACGCTTGTGTGTGCTACACGAGAATTGCTACATGAGTTGGAGATCAATTGCGAATTTAGTATTTTCCTGGCTAACGTTCGAAAAGCTGCAAACTACTCGGCTAGTTTCGCTAACCTTGTCGCAGTGGCAGAAGTCAATTATGCTGAAATAGTTCGATTGGTGTGAAACGGCAGGCCAAAGAAGTTCGACACTTGCTCCCGGAAGTTCACCCAGCAAAGAGAAAACACCCGTCGCTGTTCCAAGAAAAGGCGTAATGCTCGGCGTTTGCAGGTTGCATTTGTCAAGACGCGACAAAACAGATGCGTGGCAGGCCTCAACTTCGTTGATATTGTGAGACTCGAAGACCGCACTGCGGGTTTGCCAGCCCATACGTGCACCACCAAAAATACCCCTCTTAGGGCTTTAATGAAGGCGCAAAGCTAGCCAGTCTTTGGTGGGCAGCGGATTGATTTGCCTTTCTGAAAGGATGGGCGGTCAATGCGTTCATTCTCAACGATATCATACTCTGTCGGACTAATTCTAGATGATATGACGAAAATCTAGTTTTTCGGCCATAAATTGTTAGTGATTAGTTAACAGGTTTTAGAGAGCCATATTGGGAAGCTAATCTCGAGCCATCTGCGAGTAAGCAAAATTTCTATGTTCTGTTTCAATTAACCTTGATAGATGATAGGGAAGATGAATTGTTCTTGAAAATAGATGGATAAAAAAAGTCTCAAATGTCAAAAAGAACGAAAAAAAATATTATTGCGATTACGGCATATACCATCCAACATATCCGCCAAACGATAAATGAAGATTGCTGCATTAGGATTAATGCCAATATGGCATTTTCTTAATGGGGATTTTCACTGTTGCCTATGTAAAATAGGTAAAAGTCCTCTCTATGAATACCGAAAGTAAATGTAGCTTTAGAAATTTGCAGCATCACTTGGACTATGTTTCACCTCAAAGTCGACTCCTGCAGGTCTTTCTTGGTTTGGTCTAATAACGGCTATTCTTATGTGTCATTCATTGGCAGTGGCATTTTAGAAACGAATTTATCAGACGTCAAGCGTAAATAAACCTACGTAAAATTCAATGTGTACAGGATAGACTTTGGCAATAACAAAGAAAAATTGTACTTGCTGCGTGATTTAAATATATTTGTGAAGTGGGCCATCCATTTTTGGACTGTGAGTAGCCCAGCTTCTAGGATAAGACATAGCACGGGACAAAAAAAGCCGGTCGGTAGTATTCTTGATGTTTGTGAAGCCCAGCACATTTATGCCTATTTTGCGACAAAGTGCGTGCGTGGCGTACAGCATGGCCTTGTATATGTGTGATAGTTATTGACACAACACTCCGCCTTTCATTTCTGTGCTTACTCATTGCGAAGCTTTCTCTTTTTGGCACGGAGACCGTAGGCCTATTCGGGCCTTACTAGGGTTTTGGCAATGCTGGTGGCCTAAAATGCTTACTAAGCTTACCGGCAGAGATGTCTCCTTTCTACTGGAAGCTATTATCTCGCAGGGGCTTTACTGAAGCAGCCCACCGCCTCCCCACGAGATTCATCAGCTATCTAGCTCTTGTTTCTCCGTTGTGTTTATACGGACTATTCCTTTCGGGTTCCTTCCTTAAAGGCCTAAGAAGAGAAGAGCGTTCGGCAACTCCTCTAACGGCAACGATCAGTTTCTGTTCCCTCTCTGTCCAGCCCATGACGGTGAGCACTGTCTCACTGTATTTGTCCATCCAGTCGGCAGGGTTCCTTTCACGGTATCATCATGGCTCGTTCGCTAGCTGACTTTCTCCCTCACTGTCTGTGTAGTTCTGGGTCTCGTTCGCTACCTTGTTGACGTATCTTTTGCCCACTGTCGGCAACCCATGCTCAAGCCACAAGCCCGCTTGCTGCTCGCTGCTTGTTGTTGTGACAGAAGAAAAAGAAGTAGAAGCTGGCTCATCCGATGCGCTGGAACGGTAAGCGAACAAGCCAGACTAACGAGCCAGGCCGCCCTTACGCTTTGCCAGGCTATGCGTCTCACGTACGCGCGTCGTACCGTTCACCTGCCGACATCTTCTCCTGCTGCTACCAGCATCAGTGCCTCTTTTCCGTGCCAGCGCTCTTCACATCATCTTCCTTCTGGTTTTTCTCGCAAACTTCCCCCGCATTTCCCGTCCAAACGTGGACTTACCCTGGGCGCTCGGTTGCCCCTGGATAACATTTGCTTTTACTCCTACGTCTGAAGCATCACATCTGAGAGGAGCACACTGGCTACTGTATACTACACGACGGAAAAGCCGACAGCAAACAAAAAGTGCCGCCGCATATATTATGTTGACAGCCATTGAGCATAGTGAGCTATATATAAGCTTATATATCGCCTTAGGGCGTTGTGAGCATTTTATAAAAATAAGTGAATATGTCTTTTTTGCTGACGGGGTGATGCCCCCTGGTTAAGGATACGTAGTCAGACATGTGAGCTAATCTCCACATTAAGATATATTGTGGAATGCATACACGTTTCGATATTGCTATAAGCAATGGTCTATAATAGATTATACCTAACTTTCAAATATATCATTAAAATCTATAAACTACATATATACAGCTACAAAAGTTGTTTCCATTGAGCAAAGCCTATTGAACAAAGACTCGAAATTCACGTTTCATTCAGTAGGTCCTATGTCTATCATAAGAAAATATTCGTATGGAGATTTACCTTACAATATATTTAGCAGCTCGATCGATATTTGGACGCGCTAAAAGACCGTGGAAACAAATGGACCGGCATCTATTTCCAGTCATCCAGCGCCAAAACAAAACTGATTTTTAAAACATATGTACGCTCAGGCTCTCACTGTTGGTGAGATATTCAGAAAGGTCAAAGAACAAAGGTAAGAATAGCGGCTAATCCGGGTGGTACCGTCAGGCGTTGCTATAATTCAAAAGAATAGAGCGTTACTATAGTTTTTTTTGTTTTTTCTCAGAAAACTCGGCGGAGACGGAATTAGGCTGCACCGAAGCTCAGAACACTCCTTTTCATCTTAAAGACCCTGCCATTTCAGGATTTTTCTGCCATCTCTCCTGCTCTTTTCCCTCAGAGTTTCACTTCTCCCATCTTGGAGTCGAAGAATTTCTACGTTCAGAAGCAAGCAACGTAACCCCTTATATAGATCCCCATGCTACGGGGACGCTTCAGAAGTGCGGCGTTAGGTTCCTGCTGTCGGATGGCGTTGCTCTTGCCGTTCCGGTAGCTGGTGGCGGTACCATCCAACTGCAAATTTACCACTCTCACTTCATCGCCTCCAAGTCGCGCGCCATCGGAAATATCAGACAGAAAGCGGGGGCATATGGGGGACAGAGGCTGCTGGCACCACCTATTCAGCACCACTTACACTAGCACCGCCACCATCAGCAATAGTAGTTGTAGTAGTAGTCAGCGGCTGAGGCTCCCGGAAAGAGTAGGCGGCAGCAACCGAGGCAATGTCGGCGAATCTTTGGGTGAGCGGGCGTTTGTTCGTCCGAACGCAACGATCCAATGCTCAGCGTTCGGAGTAAACGGACGGGAAAAACGAAATAAAGAACCGAAGAGAGGTGTAGCTATCCGGCGGAAAAGAGATGGAGAATAAGAAAGAAGAACAACTAACCGAACACCGCGAAAAGCGACGCGCACAAGAATTCATTTAAGATCTGCGATAATGATGATGATGATTGCATAGCTGACGGGAAAGGCCATGGAGGATTGGAAAATGGGGCTGCGATGCCACGAGGGCAGGAAGATGAGTCGCAGTGACGACGAAATAGGGCGAGATAGAGAGCAAGGCAGCGTGCGACCTCAGGAGAACTTGGATTGGCACTTGACTGTGGGGTGGGAAAGAGCCTGAACACGTGTAGATGGTGGAATGGAAAGGCTGGACAAGTAGAAGCGCTGCCAAGGCGTTTTATGATGATTTCCGCCAACGAAACGACTCGATCTGCCTGAGGCTGGATCCATTAGCGCCAGCCACGGGCGCGCCTACCCTAGTAACGGGGCGAAAGACAGCCAGTGAGAGAAAGGCGTGGAGACGCATCAGAGATGTGCGTTTGCACCGCAGAACGCGCTTTGCGACGATCGCTAGTGATGATCCAACCAAGAAAGTCTTCGTCGTTCTCGATTAGGATTTAGCCACACCTTTCCAAATCAAAAACTTTTAAAGGGCCTTCACTGGAACTCGATAAGATCTAAGATTGCGAGTATCCTGCGGCGACGACGACGATAGCGGCCACAAATGACCCTCGCGACGGCTTGTTCTGGATTTGATTTAGCTTGCTACTCAGTGGTCTCTCACTCCAATGAGTGATACGCTCCTCTATGTACTTCTTAAACAGGCAAAAGAACACACAGAATAGCGCTCCTGTGACTGATAATACTATTATAATGTTATTAACTTATATATAACAGTAAAAAATAATTAACAGAGTATTTGATGGGATTATATCCTATTGAACAAGAACGGCCTCAATATGTATTCAGTATGTAGGCACTAAAAAATGAGTTAATCCCAAAAATAAGTCCGTAAATGATGATAGATAGTAGTAATACGTAATAAAGAGCCTAAATATTCGCTCCTAATACGGTATGTTTCATTGCCATCAAAACATAACTAGAATTCGGCCGACTTTATTATAAGAAAAAACCTATGGACTATTGAAACCAATTACGGCTACGTCTGCGAAGTTTCGGTCGTATTGAAAGAAAAATTAGCTAAAAATATATCTTTGCTGTGGAATTCCTAATTCTCTTTTTAAATCTTTGATGTACATTTCTCAATATCTAGTTGAAATCTAAACAAATTTTAAAAACAGCTTTTTTTTTTTGTCAAATCATGTGACTTATAGCGTAGACTTCTAAGGGCCATTACATGGTGAGCGTCGACTCCTTGATGAAGTCCACTCTGAGGCTTTAGTTGGAGTTAATATTTCTCATGAGCTGTGAATCAGATCTACGAAAGCCATTCTCAATCGAATTCAACCATGTCTATTCTGCTTAGGTCCAAATAATAATAATAATAATAATAATAATAATAATAAATCCAAATAATCTGATAACGCTAGTTGCTCTTTCGCTAAAAAATATGGTTTCAGATACCCCGCAATTGTTGTCTTCTCCATGTGAATGAGGGAAAAGCAGGTTCTTGCCAAAATATTAATGATTGGCCTTCTCTACGCCATTCTTCTATTAGTTTATTGAAAAAATTCAAGATTAGTTATGAGACTATGCTTCAATGGACGGTGAAATGATACCTAGCGCTCTAATCTTCCGTAGGATTTTAATGCTTTTTGAAAAGTAGTGAGCACTCCAGGGCTTCCAGCTTGTGTTCTCCCTGACACAAGACGACCGTGTCCCATTTGAGCCTTATACTGAAAACAACGGGTTCCAAGGTGGTCAGAATCATCGATTTTTAGCTCTTTTAATTCGTTGTATTGCCCCGTTCTCGAAGCGTACACAACCTGCAGGACTTATCACCCAGAAACACTTACAGCCAAGCGTGGACTCAGCAATTACATTTTGCCGAAGTAGAAAGTTAAAATTAACGCAATAATTATAGAGCTACCGCTCAAAAAGCATCCCAGTATCTTAGACCCAAGATCTTTAAATAAATGTACAGCTCAAGTGGTATTAGCTTATTTTATTTGCAGGTCCAAAGGAAGATCGGAGCATAATATTTAATGATAGTCCTAATCGTTACCTATGATAGTATAGAATAAATTTGCTTAAAGAACGTAAAGGCTTTAAAAGTTTTATGTCTGGTAGGATAGGTATCGCTGTAGACCGCAGAGTTGCCCTGGACCTAGATTTCAAACCTAGATTGTTTTACTGATGGTCTGATGACTCAAACGCACTGTTATGGATCATCCAGCGTGACTTGATTTCACAACAGGCATTACATAATTCACAAGCCGAACTTCCAACAAGTCTTTATTATAATAAAATGCATTAGCTAATAAATACATTCTCATTGTTTAAGGTAACTTAATTCATTTACTAAATTTTATTTATGGTTCTTAAATCTTGTAGGCTTTTGATGAATTTGATGGTTTAGACCAGTGCCTAAAAGCAGGACATCTCCTATAGACAATACTTATTTATGGTACCTTATTTTGTTTGCATTATTTAGTCGTCGTGATATCCGTTTAACTGATTAATCGACGACTGGTTGCAAACCGAATTTCCTAGGGTTATGCGTTGAGCCAACAAAACGGCAGCCATAATAGTAGTAATAATAATAATGACCGACGTAAATATTTATAGAGTGATATTGTTGTACATTCCGTCATCTGTGGCTAATCTAACGTTTTTGTCTAAAATGAAAGCTGAAGATGAACTCCATGCACGTTCAGGGTGTTTTTTTTTTCCTAAACATATTTGTCATAGTGAAATACACGGATTCACTTATTCACACAGTTGCAATGGTTACAAATAATAATCATCATCATCATC
The DNA here is from genome assembly GCF_002532875.2 of Varroa jacobsoni. Taxonomy (NCBI): domain Eukaryota; kingdom Metazoa; phylum Arthropoda; class Arachnida; order Mesostigmata; family Varroidae; genus Varroa; species Varroa jacobsoni. The sequence continues at coordinate 197,237 of NW_019214013.1, forward strand.
ATCATCGTCATCATCATCATCATCATCATCATCATCATCATCATCACCACTTGTGTGATAGCTGCAATATAACAGTTTGTTTTTCCTTTTTTTTCCTATTAATATACTGACACGCACCGTTTCGGCATCTATAGTGGTAACTATGTCACTATTGGCGTGGCAACTTTCTCTGACGTGCAAATCAGTTCTCAATTCCAATTCTTTCTTGTTTAATTTTCAACTAAGTTATCATGTTGCGGTCGTATTTTACCAGTTATTTGTTATAGCTGATATCTCTAATTTTCTTGATATGATAATAACGAAATTATGAAATATTTGATCTCTTAATTCTTTACAGGTAAAGATAACTAAGTATTCTGGAATTTCGATTTCGTAGTTACGCCATGCTTAGGATGGAGGCGAAACTCTTAACAATAACCTCATACCGGTTCGGATCCTGAGTCAACATGACCAATTGCTGTACAGATCCGAAGAAACTAAAATCTGATCTTACTGGGCCGATGTTCAAGGAAAATTTTCTTAAATCTAGCTGTTCATATTACTTATAAGAACACGAAATAAATAAGTGGCTTGGTGCAGAAAAAAGCGGTGAATAGTTGTATTGACTCAGATCCTTTTACAAAGCATTGAAAACGATCAACGAAATATTTCATCAATAGTCTTATCGTCGATTGATTTCTCTGCTCGTACTGCAAAATCCACTGCAAAAAAGAGCCAATTTTACGGCTTCGTTATGCTTAGTCCTTTTTTGCTACGGCACTTGCTAGAGCGTATAGTCCACTCTGGCATTGGACAACGAAAGGCCTCGTACAAGATTGTGTTCAGGATCTAATCTAGGTCCTCTTTTCGATTCCGTGAAGCCCACAATTTCTATCCTCACTATATTCCAAAAAAAAATTCTATCGTTACGAAAACTTTGTGCAGTGCCGATAATAACCGAAAACGTCTGAGTAATAATATTGATATATTATATAATGGTAAAATATGGCAACTTTCAGATGATTGCAGCTCAAAATTCAAGCAGACCCCATGAGATAGCCATCGTTCACTGAATGCACAAGATGAAGTCAGTCACATTTTTCACCGCCAGTCCTATCTGGGTTATCTATTCTAGTAATGTCATCCCATTGTTTGTTATCATTTATTCCACCTGTCTAAAACGGGCTGTTGCACATCATTGAGCCATTGTTATTGATGGGTGAAGATCGTGTTGACCACTTTCTTAACCGGATTCGATGAGTCAGTCAAGTAGCAGAGTCAGACGACCTAACGGGAGATTGCGTAGGCACAACCCGACTAACATTGATCTCGTTATCCCATCAACATCTCTCTCTTTCTCGTTCTCTCTCAGCGCGACGGTCCGTCCAATAAATCTACATCTATACCTAGAGATATATCAACCGATCAGAGAGAGAGCATCGCTGTGTAAACACGGTTGGTGTATTAGATTTGCATATGGTAGCGGGTTCAAATAATGCTACAAATTAATTCGTCAGTCATATCAGAGTCGCCTCCTTAGTCTACGTTTTATCCCGTAGCATGAAGGCAAACGTTCACGCCTGTCTTGTAATGAAGTGTACAGTGCAGGATAGAAAGCATACATACAACCCGTCTATGCTTGTTTCAGGAGTTTCTCCTTTTTAATGGACTTCGTTTCGACATAGATCCAATATATCGAATTCAACGGACCAGTACTAAAGTTAGACGAATTTTCAGTACATTAGTTTAGTTTAATTTCTCTTTTTAACAAAGGTCAACATTTTGGGCACTCAGATATCAAACATTGTCACCTCATCTTTCGACCTGTATCATGAAGATGTCACGTCAGCTGACAGACGACTAGTTTATCCGCAATTTTCCAAATAGTCGTCCTTGAAAACATTAAGACATAGTTGTTCTTCTCTAAGAATACGCGTTGGTATGCCCGAAATAACTCTAGAAGCGTACACTTTCTTTTCTTGGCTTTACCATCTCTTTGAGACTTCATTAGCAGAGTTGTAACTGTAAACCATTTGTTGCTTTATAGAAGATGCCATCACCAACCTCAAGTCAACATCTTCACACATATTCATGGCATTATTATAGGCGAATATATATGCCTAGCATAATTTTCATCCTTTACGCATTAGCTTAAAGGACCCCTACGCCAACCGGCCGCTCTAACACGACTAACAGGATAGGAAACTTTGGTTGTTAACCCATTCGCCGGCTTGGCTATCAGCGTTTATCGAATGATTTACTTGGCCAAGTGGCTGCTGTTGGACTGACTGAAGCATTTGGCCTCCACCAGCGGGCACCTGGCGATGATCCTGGGCAGATAGGGTATCCGCATGGCTTGTCAGGCCTGAGCCAGCAGCAGGCTTTACCAACCGTTCGAGTGTATCCCTCTCGGCAACGGCCTGATGTGCGCTCTGCAACAGACTCTGCATGAGGGCATGAAGCTCGCTATCCTCACTTTGCAAATCTTTTATGTGTTGGACTAACGACTGCTTCTGACGTACGGCCTTCCGATAGCCCTGATTAAGTTGGTCTCTCTCGGCACGCAGTGACGCGACCTCTTCCTCGAGTTGCGACACACTTGCCTGTCGCAAAATACATATCAGAACAAGTGAAGAGCGGCAGTCAACGAGAGTTTAAGTAAATATAGATCAAGAAATGCATATCGTACCTTCTAATTAAGTCAATTTTATTGAACGATAAGAGAGCAGCATACATGAACTCTCTGCATGATATCACCCTTCATTTTAGAAAGATTTTCTTTCATTTATTTGATTTGTTACCTTCATGTTCACTTTATCCCGTTCAGCAGCCTCCACTCGAAGCAATAGAGCTTCCTTGTCGTTTTGATACTTATTTTTAAGTTCTTCCAGAAGTCTCTTTACTTCAAGCATGGCCTAAAAATAAAAAAGATATTGTAACAAAACGTCAGTGTCTACAAAGTCGCTACGCTCGCGTATGTCCTGATTGAGCCTATATAGGATATGCTTTGAAGAAAGAATTAACGTATTCAAATAGTCAACACTTGATATGATTATGAATGTTCCTTGTAACCTACCAATATTGTACTGCATTTTAGGTATTTTTTGACGTGTCCCTTCACTGCTCGAGATATTTTGACCGCAGATTCAAAGCTAAGCAAAATCATAAATCATCAGACAAAAGATCCTACCTGTGAATGGTATTGAAATGATACTGAGTTTTGAGATGAAATCATGAGACAATCATGCTCCTCTTGAAGTTTTGCTAACGAACACTCGAGGTCGTTACGTTCCCCATCGAGAATCGCCACCTGAATAAGCCACATTGTAGCCAAATTTAGATCGTAAATTTTGCATATAATGAACTTTTTGCTCTATGCGGCAATTGTTGTTATAGTATTTCATGTTAGTATATGATATTTTCTTTCACAGTCTATACAATTTAAAGACTACAACAGGTGTTGCTTTTCAAGAAAGAAAAAAAAGAGGTTTAAACTATTTCTGTCCAGGTCAACGGCAGCTAAGGTAGGCCCATAATACAAATGGATGCGAAAATTCATCCTTGCCTCTCAGAAAGAGCTTAGGTTTGTCGGTTGAAATTGCTCCTTATGACTTCGATTTAAAGCTTTTAATAAGTAAGCACCGGTCATGAATACCGAGCCTCACTTCTGGGCATTTGCATTTGCATAGTAGTGTCTCTGCTTAATTTGCAGCTTCCTCTGAATCGGTACTTGTTTCAATATTAATTCCCTTTTTTATTCAGTGCAAGATGGGAGGCTGTATTTCCTCCTTGTGTCCTGCTTGCTCCTATTTGTTTCTACGCTACGCATTTACAGATTACTGCCGAGCTCACGTCACCTTGAAGAACTCAGCCACCATATTTTTCCTTCGACTTTTTCGTTTTAAAGGACGTGCAGTGCTCCAACGTGTGAAACATGTCGTAGCCCATTCCAGCGCTGCACATAGGGCTCGTGTCATCAGGCAGCTTTTCCTCAAGAAGGACGCACTTTGCACCAGTGGTCAGTGAAAGTTTCGGTAAGCTAGCAGGCCATTTCCTCAAGTTCTACTCTTTGATTCCTAGTATCAACGAAATTCAGATAGCAATCCTTATCATGCTTACCTACTGCAGCCTTTCGAGGGTATCATCCTTAGCCTCCTCTCGGATAAGCGTCTGAAGAATTATACAATTCTTTACGCTCCCCAACCATGATGCACCATGGTTACACCATACACACTACCCTGGCGGCTAGGGTAATTCGATGTAGTCTACTTATGTATATTCCGGTTACCGGTGTGCGATTTTTCATAACCTTTATTTCTCGTCGCCTAGAGCCCCGATTTTGGATTATATATCGCATTGATGGCCTATTTGAAATATTGTAAAAGTTATTCAGCAGAGAACTAGGCTGATAATATCCTTACGGAAATTTTTACCAACCACTACTTATAAAGGTTAACAACGATGCCATTCCCGATTAACCCTTTATGACTCTGGTGAAACGAAATTACCTAATTAAGGCTCCGTAACCTTAAACATTGACGTTAAAAGCTTACTACCCTTACAGTTAAATGGCAGCGGTGCTTTTGAAATAGCTTTCTGAAGAAGATATTCTGAGCTATCGTTAAAATGTTTCCATGGAAAAACTAACCTGCGAGCTGAGTTGGTCCACGTCGAGTTTGTACTGACGCTGCGCTTCTTTAAGTTGTTCCTGCGCTTCGCGGTGCTCTCGTTCGAAGCATCGTAACCGCGCATTCTCCTGACTAACTTTATCTACCTTTAATCCAAACAGTTCGAAATGAATTGTCGTATTTAGTTAGTGTATGACAAGTACTACGTATACTAAACCGTTCGGTTTCGATACTGCCAGACTTATATTAGCGACAATCCTTGCAAGTACACCCCTAACATAGTTTATCATTTCTTAGTTAAGCGATAGATCAGCTTCCGAATTAAAAGAAGTGTTGTTAGAGCAATATTAATATTCATCTGTAACGACATATCTCTTAGGGCAGTGGTTAGGAAGGATAGTAATCACGTGCTAATTAGAAGCATCAATCATTTTAATTGGCTCTTAGCCGTAGAAATTGTCGACCTTCATTGATGTACTTTTTTTTTTTTTTTTTTACCTTTCCCTGAAGTTCTTCTACTATAGCTGAAATTCCGTCGAATTGCTCGAGTTTCATTGCCAGTGCTTTCATCCGTTCTCGATAGGCCAAAATTTCCTAAAATTTAAAATTAAATGAGTAAATCGTAAAGGCCTGTTTGCTACGCTGCTGCATCAGTATGCTAGAGTAATCAAAACCTCCGAACTTATAATTAGGGAAAAACATACAGCAATATTTAACGTAGATAAAATAACTAAATGGTCACTGTACTGAAATACATCGGTTTTAAATGTCAGATGCATTACCTAACATCACCTAAGTAGAAATAAAAATAGTTTTGCCTTTGACTCCTATACAGAGTTTCGAACTTCATGCAGGTTCTAAGGCTTTGGAAGACAAAAAATACATTTTCCGCGGATTATTATTTTTTTTTATACACGCCGAAAATTTCGTAGTTAACAATATTGCTGATATCGCGCCGGGACTAATTTCGATTTCCGGTATCACTTCATTCACCGTTCAGCTAACTCAAAACGCCCGAATTGTGCCGAGGTCTTATATTATTATGGCAGTTCGTAAGGCCCAATAATACAAACTGTAATCATGATTAAAAAATGAGGCACTAACGCTTTTTCAATTAGTGTAAATATGTTTCAGTCACCAAAAGATACCATTTCAACAAAGTGTGAAATACGACTTGCTTCAATGTCCTGAATTTACCAGATGACGTCGTTTGTGCATTATTATTCCTAGAAGCTGTTTGTCAAGGAGTTGGCATCTATGTAATTTGATGGGGCTTGTCTCAAAAAGAGAAGTGGTGGTGGCCGCTTACATCCTTAAGTTAATTCATTTCCCTCGTATCAACATCGTACAAAAAAAATACATAGTTTGTTTTACGCGCGAGGGGATATCGCCTGTAGAGTCGTACAACTACATAGAGGCAAGCTCTCTTGGACCTTCCCTTCGGGTTCGAGTCTGTTTTCAGCCGAAGCAACAACAGTAGTTCGACTATCGATCGAGTCGATATCTAATTGATGTGTACAGGCAGAAGCGACACTCGGTTGACGTCAAACATGTGTACGATACTTCAAAAACCGGATTTATTTTCGAACAGAAATACGGATAGACATCAGCAACGGTAACCAATATATTAGACATTACAATAGTCAGTTCAATACATATCGTGCCTCTCTAAGTTTCAAGTTTTACGTCCGACATAGCCGTAAGACGTTTCGTTACATGGCTGGCTCCCAGCGCAAAACAAAGCGTGTCTATACCCGGAATCGAACCTACACCACAAGATTAGAAGGCAGATACGTCACCCACTAATCTATCAACGGGGCAATATACAATGCATCTACATTTCCTAAACTGGTGTTTATTTTGAACGTGCATCGTGCCTGCATGCATTCAGTTGTACCTGCTTCAGTGCATAGTTTTCCTGTTGGAGATCTCGCGTGTCCGACGAGGAGGTACCAGAACCGGACGAATCCTTATTTGGTGAAGGGGGCACGTTCTCGCGGCTTTTGTAGATTTTCAACGCAGCTCCCCCGTTCGATTTGGGGAACACCTTTACACATGACGAAAACCGTAAATAACATGGCTATAGTTCCAAAATGAAAGTGATATTCGTGAACCGTTTGAATTTTTTAATTTTCCGCGGCTAAAGTTATGACCGCTAATATCCAGGCGAACGACCTTAAATTTTAAGAAATTCAAATGCATTTCGACAACCGAAAAAAAAGTGTAACTGAATGTTGCACCGCTATAAAATAGCGCCATGCTAAAATGTGAGAGAACGATTTATAACATTTCGTATTTTGTAATATAATTTGACGCGAAATGATTCGATACCCTAAAATCCTAAAATTATTTTCTTCACAACAATACTTCGAAACATTAAAAAAAAAATTATAGCCGTTTTAACTAACCAAACTATTAACTAACCAAACACTTCCACAAACGACCTGTTCCTGAATTTCGGAAAATAATAAATCATAGCGAAAAAAACGTATAGGTTATGTAAATCTGCATGCAACTCCGAAGTGACACGTTAGCTTCTGGTTTATTACCTTAGTAGGTTTTGTATAAAGAACCTCCATCTGTTTAGGAGGGACCGGTGGTGGGCACTCGTCTGGACATTCGTATACCCGCTCAGAAACATCACCAATCGTCGTATACCTTTGTCGCAATAGGCAACATCAATAACGTTAAAACTGACGCCACTTCAGTAAATGCATTCACAGCATTTTCCGACTGTAGGAGATGAACATGCAAATATTCTGGTACCGCTAAATAATCCGATATTATCTAATTGGCTTAAGTAAATACTTGTATAATTTATCCAGTCGATTTCGTATTATTAAAAAATAGTAATCGTATTATTGTTATTAAACTTGTTTCCTTCGATATAGATCCCAGGGGGATAAGCGGGCTTTGAAAAGCCTATGAGCACGTATATATCATTTATGTTTTATAGATAGTAGCTGTTTATGGAATAAAGCATTGGTACTTTGTTATTTCAAACACAAAAAGCACGTACTGCGTGTGAGGAAACTGAATTTCTACTTACAGGGAATCCTGACCCATCGGGTTTGCGACGATGTGAACGGGGGGACCAGATAAACACATACCGCCGCCGTTACCATTCGCATGGATGAGACCTGGTAGTGGTCCGTTTTGTGGTAAAATTCCACCTTGTTGCGCATTTGTAATGCTGCCTGTCGATTGACTTTGCAGATGCTGCAGGTGCGGAGCGGTTACCTGCATCTGACCCAGCTGGTTCAAATGGGCCATTGAAATCATCTCAAATGGGTCAAGAGTGATTATACTTTCATAAACGGCTTCACCGCTTGCACTGCCAGCACTACGACGGCCCTTCTAGAAAAACAAAGGGGACATAGAAAAAGCAATGACTATTATATGTTTGAAAACCATCCCTTATACGTTGGCCAAGGCAAATCCTTTACTCAATTGAGAAAAATCAAGGTTTAGTGACCCGAACGTTTTGATGCAAAGTAAATGAATGGGTTTGAATATACGCCACTTCGAAATACTATTGCCATGTTTTCGCCCCTAATTGCATGCGAAGCAAAGAGAGATAAGGAAAGCTCGCGAATACTTCGATGCATTTGTAAAGAAGCGAACACATAAGTTGGCCGTCATTAAACGACCCCATAATCACCAATATATAACCTCATACAAATGTGCTATGGGAAACGTTGCCATAAAAGTTATTATAATCGGCCTTTCATAAGAAAATACGCAAGATGTGCTTCTCGATGCTTGAGGAGCTATGAGTAACAATCGATACATATGAAAAAAGATACGCTACCTTGTCAACACTTAGATCGTTCTCGTTATGGCGGTTCTCACGGGCCGGCTTCGAAACTCGCGAGTAGATTGATTCTTTGGCGAGCTGCTTCTCGCTGAGCGGATATCCGATGTTACCCTCAATGATGTTTGCCGACTCTTGCGATTGAAGGAAGACACCCTAAAAATAACACGCGTGTCTCGTCACAGTTAATGATTAATAAATTACATTTTTGTACGCGTACATAATACATAATTTAGAGATTTCTAGCTAGAATTTTTCTCGGATCCATTTTTAACAATATTCTGTTCGATTCAAATGTACCATTATTAGAGGGCAGATATGATTTATTACATTATAAAATCACAGACAATAATTCGTGGTTATCGTTTAGTTACTGCCAGTGCTCTAATAGACGCGATAGGAAGGTCATAGATAGCGCTCCTAAGAACGTTCCCTATCAAGCTGTCCCCTCATAAAATAAAGTTGTTCATTTTTATGAGGATGATTATTATCAGTATTATTATTATTATGACACGGAGAAACAAAAAAAAAATAGTTCCTTTTCATTCTTGTGACCATTTCAAAGATACTATATTAAAACATTTCGAATCCTCACTTTATTTTAAATGGTACGCAGTAACTCAGGTTAGACATTATGATGTTTGATATTACTAGATATAAGGAAAATTCGTATACAACTGTATAGTATACGATTTGTGCTGTATGAAATCTCTAGTTCTTTTCCCGTCAGCAAAAGGCCCTAGAGGCGTTTCGATTTTGAGCCTATTAAGCGCTGGCGTTAGTTTTCGCTTATTTGACTAACAGAGTAACAAAGCACCAATATTTCATGCATATATTAGTGTTGCTATTTTTATCTTAATTTTAACCGTTGCTTAATAAATAACTGGTCGAATAGAAAATAAGCGACAAAAAGATACTAATAATGTAAGTACGAAAAGCAGATAATTCCAATGTCTCCCTACCCGGATACTCGTGTGCCTAAAAACAATTTATCCTATTATTTCTAAGAGTTTTCTCGAGTATTGACCTTCATCACGTATGTTTACTGATTTGATGTGAGTTTTAATAAAATCGCAGTGAAGGAATTGTTTCGTGCTTCAAATTCAGCATCGTCATGCGTCATTCCTACTATGGCTATATAACGTTACCGAAAAACAGAATTTTTCTTGGGTATGGATACTTAGCATGTCATCGACTGTGCCTTTGTTGCCCCCTCACGGTTAAATAGTTGTTGCCCTTTAAAATAAAACAAAATCAATGCGTCCAATTGGTTTTGTATGGAATCTTAATTCTGCAGTTGATTTGGAACGGAAGCTGACTGCCAGTCTAGGCAATACGATGACCGTAAACAGAATCTATGATACACTAATGTGACAACGAATAGCTCGCATTTTCGAAGAAGAAGGTTTGCCTACCACTAGGAAGACGATGACGCCAATAGATTTCCTCTGCTTAGGACTTGTAGAGACAGACACTTCATGGATTGCCTTTGACAAAGCGGCTGTCGTTGCATAGGGTTTGTAAGATGTTCATATTTGACCTTTTTATATAGTGGGATAAGATCATCTAAGGGAGTGTCCAATATGTTATACATAGAAAAAAAATGCCTTATTAAGAGCTGTCACTGTGGGGTTGATGTTACTGTGTGGAGGACACAATGGAGAGTTATTGCGTCTTTTTATAATAAAAATATTCGATACTCTCTAAATTTACATCGAATTACACCAGGAATTAGAGATTCCGCTGTCCGGGTTATATTTTTGGCAATATTCGGGTATGCAGTACATCTGGTGGATTGCCTTTCTATCCGCATGACGTTTCTAACATATTCCAGATGTCGATACCTTTGATATCTAATAACGGCGACACAAGTACAAGATTATCATAAACAAGACGATTTCCATCGAGTCGAAACGCTGTCTCTACTGCAGTTAAGTGATTATTGACGTCTGTATCAGGAATTGCAGTACCGCCCAGCCCTCAACGCCGTTGTGCCCCCAGTGTAACGTGTGTGTGTGTGTGTGTGTGTGTGTGTGTGTGTCTGTGTGTGTGTGTTTCGCATTGTCACAGTAGGCACCTTCAGTTCGGCCAATCGCGAAGTCTGCAAGCCGCCGCAGGTTTTACCCCAATCGATCGTCTTAACGTTCTCCCCGTAGGCCTGCTGCTGTTGCTGATGTTTCTGCAATTGTGGTTCGACAGTCTGGAGCTGACTGCAATCGGGTTGCGAGGTGCGGGAGTCCCTGCGCAGCGCGGGCAATTTGCCTGACAGACTCGAAAGGCTCCAGCACCAAAGCAATGCATTCTCAGGCATGTCCTCGCCCACCGCCACTGTACTCCGTCATCGGCGCCTCCGTAACAACTACAACCACAATCGACCGTTGATTCGATTTTATCCAGCCGTTGTTTTTTCGTTATTGAACCTTGACTATATTAGCGCACAATAAAACTACACCTTGCACTTTACTGTAGCCAGCGTCGTCTCGAGTCCGTTTCAGCTGATAACCGTTAGCTTGCACTATTTTTATTCTGATTTCGCACACTCATCGGCGGGATACACGCGCATTCGCTTTCACCACAATCCCCTCTTCTCTGTCGACCTGTTCGAAGTATTTATACAAACACACGTCGACACCGACGGCTCACGTTCCGATAACTGAAAGGCGCGTTGATCCGCCAGCTTGCGTCGATTGTTCGGACAAGACACGGAAAACACGCTCGTGAGGAACTAGTGCTTGGGTGAGGCACTGTCCGCTCTCTACAGCAGCTCTATAGAGGTCTCCGTGCTGTTGCTTGCCACTGCATTGACCGACTCATGGTTGAAACGCTGAGCTTGGCACCTGGATTGCGAGCAGAAAGCGACAGCCATCAGGGGGGGAGGGGGTTGTCTGCTTCTCCCAGCTGCAGTCAGTAAATGTTGTCGAGAGTGGACGAGAGCTCGGCAAACAGGAGTGCGCATGCGCCCTCTACAACGACACTCGTTCAACAGCGCGGTCTGCCTGCGCGACCAAGACAGAGAGAGGAGCTATCCAACAAAAATAATCTATCTAATAGAAGCAATAAAAGCTCCCCTCAAACGCAACCCGAAGAATCATTGTATTCAAGCTGAAAAATCATAGTATATTGAATATACCATAATAACAAAACAAGTTCTTTGAATTTGCGAATTCGTTATACAGAAGAATTATTGTGGCGGAAGAAGGCCACAATAAACTTACTTATCGATATTAAACAACGTGAAACGAAAAGGATGACACATTTCTTTGAAATTAACTAGGTTGACTTTATTAGACTTTCGAGTCGAGGCTTGAAGAGAAACACACATGAAAAGAATTGATTTTGGCCAAGTTTACGAAAAGTTTATCGGAAAGAGAATTAAGCAGAGGAATTAATTACTAATAGTTGAATTATGTACCGTAAGAATCTGCGGTAACCCTGCTCTACCGATAAAGTACGGTATCTATTTGAGAAGTAGAAATATATATTTTATCGTTTTTAAAATATTCACGTGTTGAGATAACCCTGCAGCTTCGACACACGTGTGCGTTAGGGGGGCCTGGAAGACCGATGTTAGCGTCACAGTATGCACGTACATACGTTCTGTTGACCGAATTGTAGATCGGAGGGACTATAAAGTAACGGATAATTTCAACGATTCTCTCCTTCTTGATACGCGGGGCATAATTCACCGTAATGATTAATATCTGTTACAATACAGGGCGGTGCGAATGAAGAAACGTGTACGTAAAACTTGATCTTAGCATCTCACGCACCCCAGGCAGGCACGTTAAGACGACAGCAGCACCCTCAATGGACCCGATTCCGCATGTTGCCAGGTAATATTTTCGTTGAAATTGTGTATTCCAGTAAAGTTCTGTATTTGGTCAAAACGGACGTTCTACTTTACCGTGAGATAACGAGAGGTGTACCAGTTTAGGCTTTTACGATCCTGAAGCAGTTTTCAGCAGCAGTAGCTATCTGTAACCATGCTTCGAGATAAACGAAATGTTCACAGTTGCTATACATCTGAAAGCGATCCTCTTTTCTTACAAAGATATTCATCGATCGCGCGAGGCGACATGTGGTAGTAACTATATCTGTTAAAGGCTCCAATAGTTTGCGCCTATAATTTACCGAATCTCCACTGTTAGCAATAGCGTGACAGAAAATGAATGCCTTAATACAGTGGCCTCGACTAGAGCATTTTTGGATATCCTAAAACAGGCTATACCAATCTCCTATACATAAACTAAGTGTCACATACGGATTACATGGTGCTGTTGAGCAGGGAGGCTTTTTTTCAGTCGCAAAGGGTTCGAACCAGGTTGTGAAAGTTAGGGATTTTTGAAAATTTCGGAATATAAATGCACGATATGTAACTTTTCCCATTTAATTTTCTAACACTATAGCAGGAGGAAGAAGCGATAATTTCGAGTAAAAATAAATATTGCTACGATAGGCTAAACAATTCTAGCTAACGTTAAATAGAATGTCTTTTTTTTTTTGTTAATAAGATAAGACTCGTAATTTTCACATAAAACTATAGCTTGATAGATTATTAGCGCTGGCGCTGATACTGTATTAGTTTAGGTTGAGCCTGAGGCCTTCTGCAGTAAACATCTTGTGCGCGATAAGGCTGAGGACAAATATGCGTCATTTACTATACGATAGGGCAAGTAGGACATCATCGAAAACACTCGTCCGATATTGCATCTTGTCAATTTCATATGTATTGATCGCTTTGTATATTTTACAATAAATAGACTCCATCATCACTCGCATTTGTCGCTTGCATCACACACTTGTATGTGTGTATTGCGTTATTAACACAAATGAAAAAAAAAATAGCTCGTATTAATGGTAATATGATTTCATCTGAATATCAATTCGGTACTCGGTAGCATTTCTCCTACATGCTCACTGCACGATGGATACGCCGATCAAAAGAGGCTGATATTTGCGGAACCTCTTTTGCAACTGATGGCAGGTACGGTGCGTATATTTGTAACAACCTCTAATAATCTATGGTGTAGTATATTATTACATGGCGGAATTATAACAGAACTAATAGTACTATATCACCTTGCGCGTTTCTATCTTAGTATACATTTCAATAGAAGGAAAGTTGACATTGTGCCTTAACGACCGATTTCTTCATCTATATATTGTAATGACATAGAGAAGACATATTGGGTCAAAGGCAGTACTGCCAATTCCTATCAGCGTTCGATCTTACTCGCAGAGACCCTACTTTGTTGAGATATGGCCCAATTAACTATGAATCATCGAATATTTCAACTGATAACTGTCTTTGCCGCGCCCTGTATCATTGGTTTAGCTGCACATAAATTAAAGCAACTATCCCCTTTTCTGCGTATTTTTCGTCTTGAAAAAACCTCGGATAGAGGAACTCGATCGGACCGGAAAACAAGTCTGCTGGGTATATCTGCATCCCCTAGCTGTGTAATGGATGCACCGAATGGCTGGGAGGGATAAACAGAAGAATAAAATGAGATAATTAAGGAAAAGCCCCGTTATTCTATCATCTTGTTTGTTTTGTATCTATCTGTCGGACGCCCTTCTCTCTCGGATTCGCTCACTCTGCGGGTAAGTTTATCATCGCGATCGTTATTTAGTCGGGAGTGCCGGTCTAGTTATTACTGGGGTGGAAGGCCCGAGTTGGCCTCTGCCACCCGCCAGCCTGGCCATAGTACGGGTCGAGGGGTTTGTTGCGTGCAGACTCAGTATTGCCGAACACCTCGCCCTTATCCATCGACAGGCAGCCCGCGCCTCCACCGAAACCGACTCCTGAAAATTTCAAAATGACCCAAGATATTGGGGATAGTAAACGATCTTTGAAATACACCACACAATTAGAGTTTTACGTTTTTTAGTATTTTACGATTGAACGATAATAATACCGGAAAGCGAAACTCTACCTAGGTTACCTTCTAGAGGAAGGTGTAGGAAACGAGCGATCTAGACATACAGAGATACGATACATTGATGAACAAAAACAATGAAGTTTTAATGTAGCGTTACAAAGCTATTACATTAGGAAAACCTATTGGTAGTTGTTTCCACAAATGGACGCGTATAGGTTTGCAGAGGATCGAATGCTGAAATTGCTTGTAAAGTAATTGTTGGAAAATAGAGTAAAATGCGTTTATATAATTCTGTATTAAAATAACTGTTACCTAAGTTGCCTTTTCATGTGTCGAATTAAATAACTATGAGCTTTTTCTTTTGACGTAACAAAGCTAGTCTTAATTGATAAGTAGACGCTGGTAAAAATTAGGTTTCCATTAATGTGAACTATTCAAAGAGGACTCCTCAATTGCACAATGAATATTATGTCCTAAAAATCTACTAGTTGCTAATATGGACCACCTTAGTTCATGTTCATGCATCATTTGAAGGCTTCCTTCAAAAGGAGCGTAGTCACAGAGCGCCAGAAAAATTATTTTCAACTCGCTACTGAATACTTCCTCAGTATAAATTCCGGGAATTTGGTCCGGACCAGGAAACTGGTCCGAAAAAAAATATTTGAACATGTTTCAACTGCATATATCTTGCGTATTGATATTATATCATTGTAAAAGCGTGTAGTTTAGAGACTAACCTTTAGGACCAAATTTTCGTCCGTAACATTGCCTGCAGTAGACTTCTCCTTCGTGCTCAGTGGAACAGGTCGAGTCGAGTCGCTTCAGGCAGAGGCCGCAATAGAAGCAGATTTTATGCCATTTTTGGCCGCCAGCGAGAATCTCCTCGGCGTGGTAAACCACTTTGGCGCACTTCGGGCACCTGGACTGCTCCATTGTGGGATGGAAAGGCATCTACGACAATACGACAGAGCTCTTATGATCTAAGTGTTAGGAAACGGAGACTTCGCACTGTCAAAAGCGCGTACGATTTTGAGCGATCTGTTTCATTGAAGACGTACATCCATTTATCGTATCATCACATTATTGTCAGTTTTCCAATTGTTAAATTTTGTCTACCAATGTACAGCATCCACCTCTCTATAAAATGGCTTAAGGCACAAACGAAATGTCTAAATAAAATCAGCCACTGGTACAGGTTATTCGCGTATAAGTAAGGACATCTGAATGGCCTAAAGAGGCTATGAGACGCAATAGCTGATAGTGGAAAACGCTAAACTACATAACTACCATAGCCAAATATACCCTTTGAACAGCTGTAACCTATTCAAGTGAGAGTGTAACTTGAAAACAAAAGAGAAAGCTTTGATTTGAACAAGTGCGAGAATTATATTCACAATACAGGACTGTCTAGTTCTGTTAATGACTGATTATGGACTACTTTAGAAACGGTCGGCGTTACAAATTCACCAACAGCAGAATACACAGGCACTCGGGTTAAAAGCACTGTCCTGCACGATACTCTTCTATCCACTTGCGTATCTCCTTTGGCGTTTGCAGAGTCATCGCACGAGATAATCCATTTGATGAAGCTAGCCTCGTGCACAACTCACCCTGCCACACTTTGAGCTTATACATCTGGTAGTTTACTATGATGAACGTACAACTAAGCATACCTACTAGATGCGTCTGTTAAAGTAGTAACTCTGCGGAAGCATTGGGATAGAATGCACGTACTTTTTTCTGTCGCTTAGAAGTTTTTGGGATGTTGTTGAGGAGAAATCCGAAAGTAAATAGATGGAAGTGCTGCTGCTAGAGCTGAAGGTTTTCCGCAGTGCGTTACAGCTTTCTACGCGCTCCGCTGCCGAGTGTACGGCCCGGTCGGTAAGTGGCCGACTTTAAAGGGTGCCGGAGAACAAGCCGAGTTCAGGCCGGGTTTCGCCACCACCATCTCCACTCCCACGCGAGCTGTGCCCTCTGCCAGGCCACCGTACGGCCGTGGGAGAGGCACGATGCCTGCCAGGGAGAAAACCGGGGCAAACTTGGAAGAAGCAGCGATGGAAAGGTAAGAAATGTATAGAAAGACTACCAAAATTGCTGCTGGGAGAGAAATAAGAGGTTTACCATGCGAAATGTACATAATACTCGATGGGACCTCGCTATGTGTTGCCATAATGCATATACTGATAGACCGTGGGTGAGTCATATGTTGAACATTCAGAAGACTCGTCAACATCGTATACGATTCGATCCTTTTTTGCCAACCGCACGGAGCCTTTATTCAAACTTATTCGGCAATGTACATTTAATAATCTGATAATAAGATTACGAGCCTGTACATTTTTATTAAGTCCACAAAAGCTCGTCCAGAAAGCAGAAATGATTTTCGTGAACGGGAATTGACTATATGTGTAGTGTCGTCGACACTTCGTTTAGAAGGAAACATTTTCGGGAATATTACGTAAGTCTTTGCCAGCTAGATGGCTGTACAGCTGAAAAAAATATTTAGATTTACTTTTTGGAAGAACAAGACAAACATCGTTCGTTGACGACTGTTCAAAAAGGGGTGTACATAGCCTACTCTAGATTTGTGTGTGTCTAATCTTGCAATCTGGTCTATATCAGCAGTTTCATTTCCTACATTTTGTAGATATTTTGAGTACTTTAATATATAGGTATTTGTGTTATGGCGCGAATTTTTAAATTCGTTAGATACGCCTACAGGCCTAATCAGATACCACAGCATTTGTCCGATAAGATTAGGGAAGCTGCAAGTTTACAGTAGAAAAGGTAGAACATAATATTCATCAGCGCTTAAAAAATGGTCTTAACTCGATTTGCGACTAATTCTGATGTAAACAGCAAACAAGTAAAAAAAAAAATATATATATAATATTTTAAGAAAAAAGCACCAGAAGACATTTTATACATTTATATCCCACTATAACAGTTTATGAAGCATTCGAAATAATGTATTCCACGGTCCAATATTTTCTCCCGTTTGCAGATAAATATTTCTTGCAAGACAATCAGTACACCATTTCGACTGGATCTCGTGTATTTCGTGTATGAAATGGAACGCATTTCTAGTTTAGAGTCTATCTCTGAAGATCGGTCCGACGAATTTGTTCGTCGGACCAATCTTCAGAGATAGACCCATTGGATATTAGCAAAAATGTAACGACTTCATTTTTTGACGATCTTTCACAATAGTAGTCCTTGAACAAGGATATGATCCAAGGATGGGTATAAACTATGCTAATGGTGGGCTGACAATTTCGGATTTTCAATACGACCATAATCTTTGGGATTAAGGAAATAAATGTTTATGTGTTTTTCACCCTTAAAGGTCTGGTAGTTATGATGGAAAAATAGAGATACACGCTTTTCATGAACCATTTTGTGCAAATGCATCGTTTGCTTTGTTCAAACATAAAAACCCAGACACCTCATCGATGATGGTTCTTACAGGTATTATTTCAAAAAATCGCGGTTTTCATCTTCAATTTATTCTGCAGCGCCGGTGTAAAGCGTTTTCCATCCTGCCAACGACGCATATATATCACACAATTTGTGTAAGCAAGCAACGCTGTGAACGTTAAGGAATAAAAAGTGTAGGCATATTTCAGTCAACAACTTGTCAAAAAAACTGCTGAATTTCATTTCACCTTTCAACCATTTTTGTTATCTGCAGAAGCGCCTGTGTAAGTAGCTAGATTCGTTAACGATAATCGACATCTGTTTTATTAACTTACATTGTTTCGTATTTCGAAATTAAACGTTTCACTGCGTTTGGTCTCCTTCGGCCACGCAAGCTCCTGCGAACAAAATGATTTTCATATATTTTCAATGAACGACAACTGTGCAGTTGCATAATAACTATTTTTCATCGGAAGCGCCCTCTCGGTGCGACAACTGAGATCTGACTGAAGTCGAATAGAGGTGAATGAAGCACCTAGTTCAGCTTCGTAAATCTACGTTCATTAGTGATACCGATCAACGTTACTTCTGCGAGAACAATCATCCCGTGGGAGCCCGCTTTGCAGTGTCTGAGCAGAGTTATACAGAGAAAAACGTTCCGTCTGATCTGCTCAGAAAATACCCTCGGTGCGAATATCCTTCACGCTGAGGATGTGGGAGTAAGCGTATAATGACGCCGTCGGCATCCGCTCTTGGTCGATTGCGAAAGAAGTACCTTTGACGATTGACTTTACCTTGACCCGCCAGATTGCCTCTACCTAGGCTCTAAGAAGACCGGCTGGCATCACACGTGACACACGGCCCTGTTCAGAGCGTTAGCTGGTTGTCAAAACGTCTCTGTTGAAAAGGTTCTTTGCCTAAAAGGCACATTTGCCTAGGTAAACGACTTAAATGAAAAAACGCCCATTTAGTTAGAGGCAAAACATGAACACTTCAGTAAACCATTGTTAATAACAAGTTTAGGCTGAATTAAGAGCGTAAGGCCCCTGTCAAACTTATATTGCTATTTACTGCACAAAGTTAATTCTACATCCACTGGAATGATATGAATATATTGCCGTTGTTACCCTCGTAGAAGATTTTCTCTCCATTCATTCTCTCCATCCATAATTGAAATAATTTCAAAGAGTTCAGTCAGCAAATTGAGATAGGCCTTAGGTTTGTAAGCGGTGTAATCGCAGAGATAATACTATTTGAAAATAATGACTTCTCATCTTATTCATTGCCAAAATAATAACAGAAATAAATTCAAGTAACACTTTTGTATTTGTTTCTTTTTGTTTGATGTCACTGATAAATAAACTTCATTCCGTGCAGCATGCCAGACGTCCAAAGTGAGCTATATGCTCTTGGCTAAGAAAGCTCTAATTCCAATTGATTATCCGCTGTGTTCTGTCATAGCCATTGTGTAAGCCAGCAAGCTCGGGCTAAGCCGACGGTGACCAATGTTGCGGCTCGTTCTTGGCCCTTTCCGCAGCCAGACGCGTCTGCCCCTTCTCAGTGCTTGCCCATACAAACACACACACGCACGCACACACAGTTTCGACCGTTCGATGGCGGCAGTACCGTCGAGTTGTCGAAGAAGAGTAGGAAGTAGTGGTTTAGAAGCAATCAAAACATGGGCAGCTTTTCGTCACCTCTTTCGGGCTTGTCGACCCTATCCTGTTATCTGTCCTGCCCCGCTTAATACTAACAGGAACGTTGCCACCGTTTTTACTTAAGAAATTCACCACTTTCCACCAGTGTCTGTGCGCACAGTGGCATAGCCCAACAGCGGCGATGGCTCTGCTCTAGGTTTTTGGCTCGTTGACCTTCAAGGCGGCGACCACAGCAGCAGAAGCTGCCACCGCCCCTGCCACCGTTGTCTGTGGCCTGCATTTGCTATGCGTCAGTAGTGATGCTTCCCACCCAGCTAGAGAACGACAACAACGGAGAATAGGAAACACCAAAAGAATGAGACATCGCCAAAAACTTGCCACACGGTTCAATTATGTCAGGATGGCGACTCTCGTGAGTCACTGCTCCCCTGGGTAGGGCGGTCAGTACTCGATACTATTGATGCCCCCTATTTACTAAACATATCTTCAGAACGGTATTTTTACAGCGGGCCATAATATTCTCATCCCTTCGTTGCCGTCCTGCAAGTGTCATGCCTCCCGCAGCTCGCTTCAACGCTCGTACGTCTCGTACGTGATTCATGCGAGAGCAAAGCTTATGGCCATTTTCAGAAATGTTATTGGGATTTGTCTCTCATTTTGTTTCTGCTATACTAAACGCTGTAGAATAGGCTCTGCGCTGGTAAAAAATAAGTGCTCTTAACATGCACAATAGGCCTAAAATACATAAGAAAATGGTAAAGCATGAAATAGCTGCTTTCGTTAGAGACAAATCAGCTTTTTCGTGGCGGGTAAATAACAAGCAAGAAAGACGAAAGTAGCGGTCCTAGTTGGTTTTTTAGGTGCTTTTTATTTATTATCATTAGTATTCTTATAACATCGTAATAGTTTACTGACGTTATTACAATCTTTCTGTTTCGGGTGTCTTAACATTACGCAGTTCTGGCATTTTACTTATTTATATTGGGTCCTACTTATGCGTTGGACACCTAAATTCTTTTTAACTATTTATAATAGTGTTCTCTGGATTCAGTATCGTTTTGTGAAAGGCTTACCTACTTCTATCTGTATACTTTAGTAGACTTTGCATGTCGGCCATTCCGAACGCCAGCCGTCAAAATGTTCCTTTATTAGATAATCCGTCACTTCATTCCTTCAAATTATGTTACTGCCTTTGTTGTCGTCTACCTGTGCTGCCATTACTTCTGAACGATCGCTATTATCAATTGTTACCGACAATTGGTCTCCAATGGAGCTTTCAGTTTAAGATTAAAGGAAAAAACGAAGTATTTTGGTGGCGTTAATGAAATATATATCACACAATACGCATTTATAGTGAACATTTAGACCTTCGAAAATCACCATTCCGGATACTCCATATTCTCAATGATGGTACCACTTACAGGCAAGGAAAGCTTTTTCGTATTGATTACCTTACTAGATTGCAAATAACGTTCCTATAGGCAGAAATAGTGAGTCTTCCACTAACTTTATATAGTTCTATTAAATAAACTCAGTAATTATACGAGATAGTATAATATGGTGATGATGATAATGATGATCCCAATGCTATTTGTTACAATTATCATAAAATTAAAATTTATCAAAGCGTTCCTTATTTCCAGATACAAAATATCAACGTACGATTCAAAAGTCTGGGTGCGAACATCGAACGCTGAAGAGGCCAGTGCTATGTAGTAAAACTTCGGGACGGTAATATACTTGCTCTGCCTTGGCGTTACGACCATTGATCTCTGCCTTTAATGATATATTGTCTTCTATATAAAACGGATACTTCTAAACCATATTTGACACTTCTTAAGTAATTTTTTTTTGCCTCTCTTCTGCTTCTCAAACGTTTTAGGACCAATTAGAGACCCTACTAGATCTGCTTAGTTCAGCAGGGCTGTTCTGCTTTACGAAGTGCTTCTTTTGATTTGGAAAATGTCCGATTTAAAGAAGTACGTTATAGTGATGCCTATTTTGATATTGGCAAGCATTCGTACCTAATCCTTATACACATTTTTCAATGAATCCTGACGTTGGTTAATAATCATGGTGGGATAAATGTTCTCATTGAATTTATACTACGAAAGAGGTGATTTGTTCGATGCGCTTCGGCGACATTTCCTCTGTTACTCGTTCTATTCCCTAATGTTTCGTAATAATGCACACATGATGAGCGTATGGTATTCGTAAATCGGCATTTCATTATAACTAAATCCTTGTTCATTTATTTCTAAGTATATATATATATATATATATACGGTCAAATCCCTGTGCGTTTATCGGGCACGCCATGTGTGTGAGGGTGTATTATTTACGTAGGGACAATGATACTGATTAGAATATTGATAGGTAGTAATTTTACGGCACGTCCTGAAAGAATGCTATCGGCACTCCCCACTAAGATATGCCCCTTGCATGGAAGGCAAACAAGATCCTCGACAAAAGCACGTGGGAGGGGAGATATTTTTAAACTTACACATCTTCCGCGCCTATAACGTACATGCGAAGCTGGCTTTTGACTGATTGTCGTAATTCGGACATTCGTAATTTATGCTGTTGGTATCATTTCATTGAATAGCGTTAGAAAATAGGCCAAATGAAAGAAAAAGGACGTTACTTTGTCTGTGTCTGGTCACTTCTCTTTCCCGACAGGGCGAGTCTTATAGGGAAGATATTTTGAATCGATACATTAACACAGTGGTAAAGGTTGACAAGCGAATTGTGCCAATGCAAGCAATAACATTTACCAGCGAATAGGAAGTTTCAGGCATTGAGGCACATATGGTTTGACCCCGTCATAGCTTGGTGGGTGACGCGTTTGCCCGCTAGTTAATCTAAATCTGGAGCCGGGAGCCAACCATCCGATAGAACACCTCGGAAGCTCGGAAATATAGAAGCACCTATGGTTTAGGCGCTGTACCGGTAAACGTTTCGGACGCTAGTCTAGCCGTTCGCCGTCATTGCGACACTACCACGTACAATCACATCACAGCAATAACTACCCTATTACCTTAAGGTCTTAAGAGGTCTTACCCTATTACCTTAAGAGTCTGACAGCTCTTTGCTTACTCCGTAATTTATTGATCATTTAGTTCATTTGCTCTGGCGAGCATTTCGAAGACCTTCTAGTCGTACACACGCAGGTAAGGCACTCAAGCGGATGGTGCATAGGGGGTACCCGACCGGTCCGCTGATTGAGTAAGGCACAGCGCGTGATGCCAACATCGAGTGACGCTGTCTATACATTTATACTATCGAAGGTAGAAACATAACAAAAGCCATAATTTCAGATATTTTTATGATTGAATGGTATTATTCTGTACTTTTTATCAACATAACACTTAATATCGAACAGCGTTCGACCGATTCCAATCATCGGTAGTATAGTGGTTCGGCGTGAATCTGTTTTGCTTGTATATGCTAACATCCGCTGAGGTTCATGGAATAGTCACAAAATAATATATTCATGATTTATATATTATATATATATATATAGATAATATGATTATATAGATATGGTGCGGCTTTTTTGTATCGCATCGATTGTTCGTTTTGCTGAAATGTATAAAGGCATAATCATAAAGTAACTTTCGAAAATAGATGTAGTTCAGGATTTTAATTCATGTCTTAGCTCCGGCAATCGATCGTAGAAATAGCTAAGAGCTTCACAGCGGGCGTGTCGAACTCACAGATCCTGAATAGCTGCTTCGTATTTAACAGAACTTCAAGGTGAACAGAGGAGTTCTATGGCGGGAAAATTTGAGTTTATCAACCTTCTAGACTACTCAAAATCGATGTGACGGCCGCAATAATCGTTGATGAATACAAGGAATAGCCAAACACAACGCATACATTATGTATTGACTTTATTTTTTTCCTACATTAGCGAAAAATGAAGCGTAAACGGCTTAATGTGTTTTTCCATTGATAAGCACAAAGTCGAGAAGCGTACACTTTTTTACGAATTACACGATATAAATGTGAGAAGTGACTCTTTCTTTACGATTTCATAGCAAACTGAGATGTTTAGCGTCTGTGCTCAAACCTCAGTTACAGTTAAGCAGAAATGATATCTTTCGGTTCAGAGAATGATTTGCTACCTCGTCATGTACTACCACAATAGGAAACGGTGAAACACGAAAAAAGGCCAACTACAAGTTCGAAAAAAACAAATGCAATTTATATATTTATATGGTGCTAACATAATTAAGTGATGCACAGCTTTAAATGTTCGGGAAACCATAACCATACTTTTCATAATAAATGCAAAGATTTCCACAACCCAGGACGTGGTTCATACATCGAAAGTTTTTCGAAGATATCGATTGAAATAAACACGCCCAATCGTTGACAGGGAGACAATATACACCGCGAAACGCGCAGTTAACGTTTGTAGAGGTTCGTAACTAGCTTTGACCGAGATAATTATGAATCGTTTCAGGATTCGGCAAGAAAACCATGATTCAAACTCGCTACTATGAGAGGCCATTTACCTTGATGTTTCGAAAACGAGAGCGCACGTAGACCTTATCATATTTGTGTGCGTGTATGTGTTTGTGTGTACGTGTATGATTGTTGTTGCATTGTCACGCATCATACGTGATAACTAGTAAATCAATGACGCAAACTTTGTGATGAAAGTCATCAATTGTCACCAGCCGCTACCATCAGTAATACTAACAATAGCCGTTTCATGCCAGTCCAAAGTACTTTTTCATTAATTCACTGACGGTTAGATCGTTATGCAATAC
This sequence comes from Varroa jacobsoni, assembly GCF_002532875.2. NCBI lineage: Eukaryota > Metazoa > Arthropoda > Arachnida > Mesostigmata > Varroidae > Varroa > Varroa jacobsoni. The sequence goes on from NW_019214013.1 coordinate 221,393, forward strand.
GTACCCGTAAAAGACCTTTCAAGAGATGTCCACTACCTGCAATTTATACGCGCAGGTGGAACAACTGGTAGTAAAAAAATATTTGGATTTAGTTATGGAAAAGAGTTCCGTTTAGCGTACTCGAAGGGGACCGCATTGAATAGTATAGCTAAGGAAGTCTCGATCTGACTTAATCTCAGACATACGAGCTGTTTGATTCTGGTCCTAGAAATAGACTGGTTTAGGTGATAACAGTATTATGCTTTTGAAAAATAAAAATAAAGTCTAGACATTGTGAAGTTGACACAGCTAATATAATAAAGTGTAACACAGTGACTGAGTTTTAATAGAAACCTCTTTTCGACTAGGAATCATCATTGTTCTATCTGAGTACCAGGCATTTCCGGCTATCTGGCAATCCGAAATTTTGGCAAAAAAACATACTTCGTAAGTGTTTGCCTTACTACCAGGTTTGCCGAATTCTGCCTAAATTCGACGACATTAACTTGTCTGTTCACGAGTTTTTATGTCTATGTGAACTGGTGATCATCGTTGTATCGACATATTTACAGACAAATAGGTCCTAAAAAACTAGAAAATATCACGGGTTGTGCTACTTTAAGGCTATGCTGTAGCACGCGACACAAAAAATTATAGCTTCGCCGAAAAGAGCCAGGTGTCAGGACGCGGTGTCAGGACGCGGCGTCAGTAACAGCTTTTTCGTATGGTCCCTCTCAGCTCTAACTCGAACCGAGTCATTGTAAGAAATCAATCAGGTCACTCTTCTTGTTTCCTCATATTGCCACCTCGGCTGTCAACGGCATTCTTCTATAAAAGTGAACTTACCCCTTTCCATCTACGTCACACCTCACTACCGACGAATACAAACGTTCGAAGTATTATAGTGACTCTTCCTGGAGGAGAATTTGCGTTTTTCGCGTAAGTAATCTGGAGAGAGTCTGTTTCCGTTCTGCTATACAGTAGCCGCCTGACGCCTGCACACGCAGGTCCACTAACCCACAGGTTAATGCATACATTCCTAATTCTCGTTTTTTTCGGGAATGTTTACTATGCAAAGACGATCATTCCTTCCAATCCCCGTAGAGCCTCTTATGTGGATGCCTTGACGGCTTCTTGCTCAGCTGCGCCTCCAGGGCCCATTTCTATAACGTCATGCTCATACACTCTACCACCATTGCTTCCATTGTTGCTGCTGTTGTTGCTATTGTTGTTGTTGTTATTGTTGTCATCGCTATCCAGGGTGTGCTCCGACCGAAAGTGTGACTGTAGAACAGCCGACTCCACAGGCTGAAGGCACACGAAGCATCGTGGACCTCCGTCACCTTCGGTGACTTCGGCAGAAGTAGAAACTGTGTGTAGGACATGTAGATCGTGGACGCGACGGACATGTTGAACGCATTCTTGTGCCTCTTTGAAGAGTTTACAACATATCACACAACGAAACGGTTTCCCTCGCTGACGAAGATGTTCCGTAAGCGAATCTTCGCTACGGAACGATCTGGAACAGCATGGACAAGGTACACGTAATCGGTGGCTTGGAACGTTCACAACCTTGTTACCGTTAGAAGTTGATGCACGAGTGGCCATTAGCACGCTTCCCCGTGCACGGGTAGCTTTGCCAAGTTTGTCGTGCTTACGCAACAGGTGGCGCTCACAGTTCGATTTAGTTGTGAAATAAATCGGACAATGCGGACATTTAAATGGTTTCTGTCCCGTATGAGTTAGCAAATGACGGCGCAAAGAACTTGTCCAAGGAAATTTTCGGCGGCAATATTTGCACGACACGGAGTTTGGTGAATCTTTACGGCTCTGAAAGATGGACACAGGAAACATGATCTACGATATTAAGGAGGCATGGGATTGACAAACCTGGTGACAGAATATGCTGAATGAAGAATGATTATGCGTGTAAAGGACTTACCCCATTATTATGTTCGGCCATTTCAGTGGTACCCTTTTTCGGTGTGATCTCGGGGTCCGTTCGACTAACCTTCACTGCCGTCATTTCTTTCTCATTTTCCCCAATCATATGTTGTAGCATAAGATGCGAGTTCGCTGCATTTAGCAAAGCCGAAACTGACGCCAAATCTTGCTGCTCCTGTTCATCAAAGCGCTCATCGGATTTTTTAGCATTCACGAGAATCTTTAACGCTGTTCGAGTTTTCTCAGAGAGAATGAATGTCTTTGTGAATGGAACACCTATTTTTTTCCTAACTGGCTCATTCGTGACCTTTGGAAAAACGACTTCATTTACAGGGGACGTCGTCGGTGTTTCAGGGACGTACTTTGCCGCTGTAAGAATGGCATCAATGAAGTTATTCTTTGGTGTACAGGGCACGGGCTTCGGGCGTTGGGCATCGTCCTTACGACTGAGATCGAGAGCGTGGACGGCGAGATCAAGCGGCTCGTCTTGTGGAGGAGGGGGCAGCTCGATCTTGCCAGGATGTTGCTCCTTAACCTTCTGATGAGCTGCCGGAATCACAGTGACCTTGGCCTCTGGTGTCGCGAAAGTTTTCTTGACCTCGACTTCAGCGGTTTTCACCGTCGTAAGTACGACAGGTGTAACGGACTTGACCACATCAATAGCGGCTGGGGACATCGTTACTTTATGTAGCGTTCCGATAACTTGATTCACCGGACCGAGGATCACAGCGGTCGGTTTCAATACTTCGGGCTTTGGGATCGTCTTTGCTTGACCTTTGTGCTGCTCGATACGTGGAACAATGTGGTCTGAGTTATGATCATCGTCCAAATCATCGACTTCAATATCGTTTTGCTCGTTAACAAGATCACTGTCGTTGTCGAATGTCAATGGTACAGGAGGGTCCTGACCACTAGCCTCGTCCATCGGTAGTGGCTTGGAGCTCACCGCTTCAGAAAGTTTATGCTGAAATTCTGGGTGCTGCTTAAGCACATGACGAATACAATTATTCTTTGTAGAGAAGCCCAGTTTGCACACGATGCAACAAAAAGGTTTCCTACTGCATGAATTATTCAAAGAGCGTAGATGGTGTCGAAGAACGCGATTAAATTTGAAGTCCTTATTGCAATATTTGCATACGGTGCTTCCCGAATCGCTGTGTGCCGAGAAAGTGGGAGATAACCGTTGGCTCTGCATATGCGGATTGTATTGCATAGCGGACCGGATTTCAGCCTGGAACAGTGGAAAAAAACCATTCTAGCAAGTCGCCATTCATCGTTTGAGGACCAATTGAATGTACCGGGATTAGATCTGCAATAGTAAATACCGTACTAGAAATAGGCTGATGATAATACGAGTATCGAAAGAGTCACTGACCTTGGTCTGTTTGTTGTGTCGTTTACGTACATGCCGTTCACAATTTGCCTTTGTAGTAAAGGCATATTTGCATATTGCACACTGAAATGGCCGTTCACCGTTGTGCGTTCGAAGATGGCGTACTAGAGTGCTCTTATCAGTGCTAACATACGGGCAAAGCGTACACGCGAATGGCGCATTTACGTGTATCTGCAGGTGGCGTTTGAGCAACTGGACGTTCTTAAATACCGTTCCACACATGGTGCATGTTGAATCGTCGGTGTCGCCCGCTCCAAAGCCCAGAACAGTCGAATCCGTGAACGAATCACACGAGTTCTCTGATGTCGGCTCTCCGACACTAGATGTTGACTTTACAGCCGGTATTGTATTAGCTAAACTAAGAAGTGTTTGGACGTCACTTAGATCATGTCGTGGAGTTGTGTTCGTTGCATGAAGGTGCAAGGCTGCCATCAAGCGCGCTTTGTCGTCAACAAGCTCCCGATGGAGTTCTGCCTGATGATTCTGTAGATCAACGCTTGATACATAGGAAGTTCGGCAGGCAACGCAGAACGTCTGGCGTTCGTCGTGTCGTTGTTTGTGGATGTCCAGGGCATCCTTCGATGGAAATGAACGGGCGCATCGCTCACAATCATGCTTACCAGCGATTGAAGGACAACGGCGGGGTCGACTGTCACATTCTACAGCGCAGATGAGGCTAAACTTACTGCAGGAAAAGTCGACATGGGTAAGATCTTCGAAGCTCAAATTTTCGGAGCCCTCCGTCTGTTCGATGCATGTGTGTAGGCCATTGATGAGTCCAGAGTACGAGACGCAGCGAGCGAAACACTTTGGACAAGATACTGGGGCGTCATCATGAGCCGTATGTGCATGCTTTTCCAAAGCTGTTTTGCTCAAAAAAAGACGTCCACAAATTAGACAGCGAAAATCCTGGGGCGCAAGCTGTCCATGAGAAGGCTGAGTAGTAGAGGTTGGTGAGCCGTGAACAGATGGATGCACCTGTAACAATTGGCCATGCACGTGCAACTGGCTAATAAGAGGCCCAATCAAAGGAGCACCGCTATGCGTGCGCATGTGACGATGCATGTTGCCATTTGTGGTAAAAGCCATCCCGCAGATCTTACCTGAAAATAGATAATAGGAGCGTAATGGACATACACTTTAGAAATTTTTGTTAACATCGATTTATTTCGCACTGTGAGCACATATGTGAGATTTGATCTAAACCTAACCAGATGACTTTCAATAGCTTGATCTTATAAATTTCCTAAAATTCTACTATTGTGGACGGTGAAATCATTGACTGGGAGGGAGTCAGCCGTAGGGATCGCTAGTTCAAGCTCTGCCATCGGCATGTGTCTCTTACATTTGAATGGACGCTCGCCAGAATGCACAAGCATGTGACGATCGAGGCTGCTGGCTGATGAAAGGCTTTTTCCGCACTGCTTGCAAGTATGCTGAGTTGGGTTGAGTTGTGAACTTGTGCACGAAATAACATCGTGCACTCTGCGTAGGTGGAGCGACAGGCCGTGGGCGGAGGCGGCCGCTTCACCGCAGAGATGACAGCGATTTATCGAAAGCGCCGGCGCTGCTGATGCTGCCCTGGTAGATGGTCCTGAGGAACATCCAGCTGGACTACGTTCTGGCTCTTCATTACTGACAGTCCCATAGTCCGTATCTAGGAAACGCATGGACGCACCTTCGTGTATATATATAGTTCTTTTATAGTATAAAAATGATACAGTACACTGCTGGGTCTATTGGGGTGACTGTACGGTAACCGAAGAACTCGTTGGGACAGTCCTCTCTTATTGGCCACTGAGTATTATTTCTATATGCGTACGCTTATTTGAGTACAAAAAGCATTTGGCTTGATTTCGTTTAGGATAGCAGTAGATGAATAGGCATTAGTATCACTTTTATTATGAAACTAACTTTTTGTGAAGTAATCAGCCGGCGTTAGTATTAGTTTTATAGGTTTTCGTCACGCGGTTGTAATTATTAACGGCGATACTTCAACACACTGATAATTTTACTGCCATAACATTATATATCCTATTATATATATATATATATATATTGACATAAGAAGTAGATGGGGCATAAACTCGTATATACTCGTGGTTGCTTTGAGTAACTTTGGGACATTTGCGGATTTCGTTGTTTCTTTAATTGACTCATCATCGTGGCGCGTTAACTACAAGCATAAACGAAGTATCCAAGCGTATCGAAAGTATAGCAAAGGAGCCCTTGCGTGAGCTCAGCCCCGTCAAAGCAATATATATAAACGCTTTTTGAGAAAGGCATTCATTTAGAAGATCTGCCTTATACCCTCACAAGCGCTTAATTAGATGTAACTACAACTGTTAAAAATAAATGTACCTTCTCCTTTACATTTAGGGATCTACATTAGTAGATCCGAGTATCACAGTCTACTAGATGTACAAACGTCAAGTTCTAAACCATTTTAATTTTTTCCCATAGGGTTAGCTCTTGAGGCTTGTGTATTACTTCTGAGGTACATCTGAGGTAAGATAAAAATATTGTGTGGTGGCTTTTTAAAAATAAGCCTGCCCACAGGATGCTGAACGAACCTGGATCCCAGATTGAACGGTTCCAGCAATATGATTGATATTTCCATTTTATATCTAGGTCGACTATGCAAAGGTGAAGTATAACGTTAAAAAATAAACAGTCTGAAAAATCATTGACTATCTATGTGGCTCCGGTGATCAATACTTTAAAGAGAATCAATCCACTCAATCAATCCAGAGATCAATACACTTTAAAGAGAATATATATATAATTCCTGCTACGCATTTTTGTCACGTTTGTTCGTTACAGAGTACAGGTAATTCCATGGTATCGGGTTGGTTACCGACGGTTACAGAATTAATTTAAAAACTAAAAAAAAAGTATTGGACTTATAGCGGGCTATATTAGAAAAAATAGCTAATTTTGCACATCGCATGACTAGGCAAAAAAAAACGTAGTGTAGGTGACATTTAATCTATAGGATGAGCAGGAATCTATAAAGTGGGTGATTCTTCAATCTATGTCTACCCTTTCACAAAATAATCTCGATCTTTTTAACTTGCCTATTTCAAGTAATTTAGCTTGGGTATTTTTTAACGAACCGCTGGGCCAAATCGAAAGAAAACCCAAAAAACCGATAGTCTTTAACGAAAATGAAGTTGCTTCCTTATTGAAATAATGCCGTGGACGATAGCTTCGGCTTCAAGTGCAAATAAGCCTTCCACTCCATGATGTTTATTAGGTATAACGATCACAGAATAATAGGTTTTTCCTTTCCGAGCTGTGAAATAAATGCTTGTCATTGTTTTGCTTTCAGGTGTTTATCCATAGCAACGGGCAGGAAGACACTCATCAAAACATCCTAATATGTCACGGGCACTTACACGTTTGACGCTTACACTCATCTACCACATTTTAAAGTCCTTTCAGATATGATGCAATTCCATTATATACGCTTAATCTCTTACACCGAACCCTATGTTCGTTGACCTTTCAGACCTTGCACACTCTAAATCCATAAGCGGTCTGTTACACACATAAAATTTTAAACTAAATTATGAACACAAAGAAGTAATTGCACACGAATTATTTGCGCCAATAAAAATGATATACGGCTTTTCCAGTACTCTTCGAAAAAGGCGAATTTCTGGAAGACGGTAGCGGTGATAGCGGGCACATTTATCATCCATCATGTTACTTCAACGAATACCTGTTGCTATTCTTGGTACTCACCGGTGATAGTAAGCCTCATGTCATCATCATCTGATTCGTGGCCTTCGAATGGGGAGCCAGGTCCGGTTCGGGTGGCCTGGGCGCGTTCTGTCGTTGCTGCCATCCCGGCTTGTAGCCACAGTCGCTCCGACGACCGAAGCTCAACCGTTCTCTCCTAGGACCGCCGAGTGCGCTCTATGCGAGATTTAGAGTTCAATCCTTAGCTTCTGCTGCCGTTGCTGCTGGAGTTGATCCCAGCTCTCAAGGAACAACGACGAGCGCCCTTTCCGACCAGGAGACACTGCGCAACAACGGCCCGAAGCCACTCCTTTTCCTCCTCCTATAAACACAGGCCAAACACAGCACCCGCACTGAGTGTCAAGAGAAAGACACAAATGAAAGCAAGTAAATATAAGAAGACAATGGGGAAAAGACGTAAAGGAGCAACCGCACTTTCGTCACAGAGAGGAGACATTGATAGGTCGGTCCTCCGCTCGGCCTCAAAAGACAAAGCAATCTTGTGACTCATTTTTTGAAGATGGCAATGGCAGTATAAGCCAAATGAAAAAACGAAACGGGGCCGGACGTGTAGAAAGACGATCTCTTTCCTTTCTTTGCCTGCTTTCATCTGTCTTAGGTATCAACTAGTGAATATAAGCTCCATTACTTCAGGCCTCATTGTAGATGTCTTGCCTGGGCGCTCCGAAAGATCCAAGTGAGTTCTGGGATATAACGATGTCGAAGTATCCGCACTGCAGTACTTACGTTAGAAATTTCGACAGCAACAACTGTATTGCATAATAAATAACAACTGTTACATGTGAGCAGATAGCCTACGTTTGTTTGCTTGACAGAGTCGTTTCTGGCCGGATGAGTTGATGGTAAACTGCTCCGAATCTTCGCTGTCGTTCGTTGCTTGACGAAAGTTCAAAAGATACTCATAAGGATGGAGAGCGGCTACCTTGATCTCTAACGGCGGGAACTTTAAACAGCAACGATGCTACCAAACTTTGACCCGTCATAAAAAGCTGGCACTGTTTCAGGTAGATTCAACTATTCACTGTAACTTTACTTTAAATGGGTTCCCACAAAAACACCATGGCCTCACAGGTTCAGTCTGAATACGATATATTAGAGATGGGGACGGGTCGAAACCTACACGTGCTATAATGCGCAAACGCAAATCAGCAAATTAAACGGGGTAGAGACAATTACTGTTAACCTGATACTTTGCTTATGCCTCTTTCAGTAACGTATATGCCTAATATATACGTAAAGTCCACTGACGTTGGCTTGCCAAATATAGCTTCGGCTTACACCATCGTGATTCCATAGTCATCCAGCTGTAACCTCTAACGGGTTCTGACTTTGATAAAAACGAGGTTAATCTGTTCCTTTGGGCGATACTGGGTAGGAAGGGGGCAGGTATTTTCGGCCTTATGGAACCTCTTTTATTTAAACGCCCTATTAAAGAAAATCATAATTACACATTAGAAGCAAGTATTAGCATAAACACGATCAGTTATTGTAATTGGTTATGTTTGTCGAACGCCCGACACGACCGGAAGTTTTAACCGGCTTCGTCTTCCTCACTATTTTATATGAATAATCCAAAATATAGCACTAAACACGAAAATATAATAGGACCAAGATCATACTTCGTCTTCTAAATTTTTTCAAAGTAGGCCGAAATGGTTTGTGTCTCTATGCGGCGCTATGTTGGTTTGAGAGGGCCAAAAGTTTCAATACGGTTCAATAATGAAACTGACATGTTTGATCAACAGCTGCCTACTTGCTACGACTATTAGTAAGGAATATCCTATAAAGTGGCCCATTTGCTTTGATAGCCCCATGGACTTGTGTACAACGTGTTCGTGGACCCGTCACAACGACAAGCGGATTACGTGTTAACGAAATACTGTCGTTTTATGTTGGCAAGGCGGAAATTATTAGATATGCCGTACCTGACCAAACAAACAGGCCCGAGCATAAATGGCCATGCGTCATTTCAATGATGGCTTTTGTTTAAGTATTGCAGATAATGTGTTGAAGGCCTGATAAGTAGACTGATCATGCAATCCACTAGAAGAAATAATCTGTTTAGGGTGATAATTTCGCTCTATGCCTGTACGGCCACGATTGACTGTAGTCCTTCTGGGCTTGCCACTGTGACGATGAGGCACGACGTCGTCCCCCAAGAACACCACATCTTGTTTATTATTACACAAATTATATCAACTGTAGCTTGCAAAACCGGCGCCGTTTCTTAAATTGCCAGTGATTCTTCGGTCCACCCAGATACTACTCTCGATTACATAAGCGCTCACTTAACAGAGAGAGAGTGCGAGACGTAATGCTGTTATGTGGTCCCGCGATTCGATAAATTTATTCGATCTTAACAACCTGTCATCGCCAATAATGGGGACGCTTGCTTGTTACCTAGAGTATTATCTCGCCTTCCAAAGTGGCCTAATACCTCTTAGAGGTAGTGCGGAACTTTCTACCAAAGGCCTCCCCTTTTCATAACACGCTTGACTCTCTCCCTTGACAGCGGAGATATTTGTCCTCTGCCATTCTGGTTTCTACTGACAATTGATTTCGTGGTAACTGGAGGACGTAGTGCATCTTGAGATGAACAAACAATAACTGAAAGAAATTACTATCATTGGCCTGAAAGGACCCTTAAGGAGACGCCCCCACGTCTCTGCCTCTTCCAAACGGAGTAGGCACAGATAGGCTGCTACTAGAAACATACGCCAAGAGAACGCCCGAATCCAGGCAACCTGAATCGCACCGCATCTCATCTATTGATAAATGTAGCCGTATAAATAATACACAGTGTAGCTATTGAGATGACGCTATAGGATAAAAGAAATGTCTGGCGAAGAGACAAAAGAGCGTCGGTATTGACGCATGGCATTAGGATATAGGCGTTTTTATTCATTTAGGACAGGAATGGAGGGTTGTGATCTAAATAGGACACTTTCAACAAATAGATGGCATTGATAGTACTTTGTTTTTTAGATATTCCGTAAACACATTCAATTTTTGTTGAAGAGTATGGTGGTGAGTGTCTTAAGGAAAGCTGTCCGCACGAAGCACACAAACTTCCGATTATTGAAAAAAAAGATAGATAACAAGAAATATTACATGTACACTCGTATTGTATGTATAATACGATATGTATATGTGTCTGTATTATCTAAAGTCGTAAAAGTTTTCAACTTTTATCACTACGACCAAGTTATCAATGAGGCGAATAAGCTGTTAATAATAGTTCACGCGGTTGCGTAATAAAATAGACACGTAAGTTAATGAAATTAATGCTTTTATGGCAGCTAATTGAAAATGCCCTCCTGAAAAACTGATTTCGACTTAATCAAAATACACAAAGTAAAAATCTTTAGATACTGTCGGTTGGCCAAAAAGTAAGTTCCGTTTTGTTTGTTGGCGTGTATCTAGAAACTACTTATTACTGTCTCTGTTTTATATCGGCATAGAGACAGATCCCAACCGTTTTCTATTTCGTACGCTGATCGAAATGGGATGTATCTCCCACATCCAGGATGTTATATTTGGTTTATATTTGGTGAAAGCACATTTAAGCTATTCTGTTAACTATAAAGTCTACCTCGTAGACAACACGAATAATCCAGGCTATTTCGGAAAATTATTGATTCCAGAAAATGTGGAACAAAATAATAAAAGTACGAAGAACGTCCATCCTTGCAATCTCAACTCGAAACGAACTTTCGCAAACGCAATATATATATATATATATATATACCGCGGGTTTATGCGGAAGAGAGGGTGCTTTCGAATGGTATTTACAAACAAAGAAAAAACAGTGGGTACATAAAATAGAAAAAAAAAAAACAGCTTTAAAAAAGCCGACATGATCTTTCGACCCCAACACAGTTTCGTATTAGATCGGTCGACCTATTCTTTCACTGTTCACTTTATAAACTCACCGAAGGCTCAACTTTTACTCTTCGAATTATAAAGTATATTTCCTTTTTCACGAAGCTTCTCTTCTAATGACTGTATATTGCTAATTCAATATAGTTGAAATCCATTCATTTTACCTATATAGTAGCATATTTTTCTATTTGCTCTTCTGCTAGAGAAAATCCGCTTGGGCCATACCCCCTGCAGCGCTGATAAATGTTCTTGAGAAGTCATCATAGATCAACATAGCCAATTTAAATTTCAAAAGCAGCGTCAAATTAGCATCACCGGGCCGTTGTGGCCAACGAACTAGTCACAATTGATGTTTTAACGATTCGGTTATGACTAGCAGCTGTCAGCTCGGAATCCGTTCGGCATCTTATGGAGGTCGGTAGGCACATGGCAACGAACGATCATGAGGTGGCCAGGGGGAACAGCTGCAAAACGATACCAATGCTCCTCCTGGAAGCACACTGCTCCCCGTAGCCTGTTACGCAGCGAGTAAACAGTCATTCGATCGCACTACGGCAGTCTCGGTCGAGACAACCAAGGCCCTTAAGACAACCCACGAGCGGTTTGCTTGCCAAATGGGTAGAAACCCGCGAAACAAACCTCTGCAGTAGGCTATGGAGTGATCGACGGAACAAGCCAAGAGCGACGACAAGCCACCAAACCCAGATTGCCGATTGGTCATCTATAATAGACAATCAAATCAGGATAAGTTATGAAAAGGGATAGCAGAGCAGGCGGGCTTACATAGCTTCCTATAGATACTGGTGCTATGCTATAGCTTCAAGCCAATTGTTTGCATGTCGACACAATGCAGTACGGCTGTGGTTTAATAGATTGAAATTCCTATTCAAAATGGCAGCAGTCCTTGATTTTTCATCGATATGAGATACTTTTAATTGTAAAATTAAGCAATAAATCTATACGATATACTTGCGCTCCGAGAATAAAGCAGTACTCACATTTACTTCATGGCTATTATCAATCGTCAATACGAAACAATATCCTAGTGTGTATAATTACTGCCGATGTTTGGTAATTTAAGCTTCTGTTTGTTGGGTCTATTTTGTGTCTAGTCTTACTTGAACCAACATAGTAAAAAGCAGGTTGAAACCCGTCAAAAAACGGAATACGTATTTGCTTATGAATACCTTACGATATATTGAATAAATAAGCAATTTGTATCGAGGAAACGCTAAGGATCGTAAGCTAGGTGGCATGCAATGTTCGTATTGTACCAGCAACTTCGGAGTAGAGCATCATCTAGATGGTGGATGACCTGCGATCCATAGACATGCCCACATATATCAATTTACCTGTAGACAGGGAGGCATTCAGAGGCTGCTCCGGAGTAGCTCCGTAGGGGTCAGGTAGTTCTGAACCGGCGGCGTTGTTATGGCAACCTTGTGGCAAACAGTTGTCGACTGCCCCCGGGCTCCGAACGGAGCAACGGGAGTGCTGCTGCTGCTGCTGTTGCTTTGAGAACTCCTTTCAAAATGGCACCAGTAAAATTATCTTAACCTCCTCCGGCCTCACTACGGCTCTCGGGAAGCTAGATGGAAAAAAAAATCACATAGAGCCATATAACAGAATTCCTATCTAGATCGACTGAGACGACCGGCATCAAATGAAGGTCGCGTAATTTTTTACGGACTAAGGAAACCTCGTGTTAATAGGCTAAGGCTATTGTTTTCGTTTTTTAATTAACGCTGCCCGTTTTTGCTTTATCAGTGAGTAATGCTTCATGCTGGAAAAGCAACAGGAACGGGAAAGGCCATTCTAGTTCTCATTCTAACTGCGCAACCTTGTTCTTTGATGACTTTCGTCCAAGTTAGCTGGCCGACCAAGTTAACTTATCCTGACGCCTCTACTAACTAACTCAGATATAGTTTATCGTCCATATGAAACCTCGTTCGGAAGCTACTCCTATTTTACTGGACTGTGTCCCGACATCAAGAGGCGCTCCGATGCGTGTGGAAACCTAGTTATCAATTTCAATTCACCAAACGTTCATAAAATCAATAAATATATGTAAATAACTCAAAACATTCAGTAATACTTGGCTAAATCAATCAATTAAATTTTTTTATCGAGGATATGCTAAACCAAATTAGCGAATTCAATAACAAAATTGATCTTAACCGAATAATAATTATATAATAATAATTTTAATTTAATTATTTAAATTAATGCCTTACTCGAAAATTTACTACGAAATCGCAAAATAATAGTGTTATAACTGTCACTTAAAACGGTACAAAATGGAGTCTGCTAATTACAGATAAAGCCGGCTTGTTATGCCAATTTTTTTCATTTCCGCTTTTTACGGCGAATTGTCGTCTCGCCAGTGGAACCGAACGGACGGCACCTGCTTCGATCAATAGGCAGATCAGCTCGCACCATTCGTACGGTATACACGGCTAAAAAGACCCATATCTGAGAGTCACATAAAACGCAACTAATAACAATAGAATAAAAGAACAAATAAAAAAAGACGTCCATTATTAGACTAATACCGCGTCCTTAACATATGACCTACTGCACAACAGATTCGAGCCACGTAACGAATTTCAGAAACTCAGACGTTACGGTAGCCGTTACACCGATAAGATAGCGGTCTCACAAGGGTAATCGTCTAACGATAACCTAATAACTATCAGCCAGTTAAAATTGCATGCCATCTTCTAGATTGGGTCTATGTAATGGCAGCGGGTTACCAACTGGGACTCACCATTCGATGTCCTAAGGTTTAATTTGTGGCATTTTCGCATTCGCCATAAGGGACTACGAGTAAACTTTTAAGATAATTTGAATTTACTCTCTATTTTACTGCAATCAATTATTCTACGGCTCTGAAATGGTTTCTCTATTGTAGTCAGTGTTACACGCAGTCTCTGCAACAACAAGCAAAACACCTCTGAAATCGAGGTGTTTTGCTTGTTCTTACGATATGTATTTGCACAACTGGATATAACAAACTCGATTTTCAGTTCTAAGATACTCGATTTTTTTTTCATTCCATTTCGAGGTAAATTTTTGAAAAGTTGCTTCAAAATCTGAATAGTAAGCCACGGAGATGGGATCACGGAGTTAGAAATACTGCCCTAGCTCGTTTTTGATTATCGGTAATTCAGGTCCAACGAACAGCGGGATGGAATGTTAGAGCCAATGCTACTAGTCAGGCAACACAAACTATTCACAGCTGTTTGCAGAAAACGATGTCGTATTCTTCAAATAGAAGAAGAATTATCCCTAATAATCACTTAGGGAGGTAATAGGTCTTCGTCAGTTAGTTTCGGTACTAGCATTAATTATACTAGGTTGGCCTTCTACATAGTGTAGCTTAAGCCCTATGTCTTATAAAGCTTAAGCCGCCTAATGGTTGTAGATGGTCCTCGAAGGCCAGCCTCAATTATATGCCTGTTGAGACCTCGTAACGATGCACTTACAGGTAGCGCATTACATTGGGCAAGACCCAAATAGGGGCACAGATAGATCAGCAGTTATTCCACGGTGTGTAACTAATATATTTTTCTTTTGAAGCTCGAGCTTGGCTCAAGCGCACCTAAACATCATCGTCTGTAAGCATAATATATTATGATTCGAGTAGCGCACATGGATGATTATTTCTTACCCATCAATAAACCAACTGATTTATAGCCATACTCTTCCTCGCTATCCTTAAGCGCTTTCTTTTACGTAGTACATTCGGTTCGTACCGTCATAAAATCTTTAAGGCGGTGATTTGAAAGCTCGTGAGCCTTTCTTATCCGTCATGTCTATGTTCTAAGGGAGCTTACTTTGGAAAAGCCTCGGAGTTAAGCTTCGGTATAGCGAAGTTCCTGTTAACAGATGAGGTGGACGTCGCAGAGACGCCTACGTCTGCGGGCACAGTACGAGAGACACGGAGATAATTCGACTTTTACGTTTGCTAATACATCTGTATGCAGCGCTTCTCGTAAACAGCTAATCCACAGAACACAACAAAAAAAAATAATAAGAAACTGCCGTAAGGCCGATAAGGCGGTCGGAAGGAAAGGTCCCATTTTTAACATAATAATGCTTCAATGTAATCAGTTTTCGTACCCACGGTCGCCTGGCTTTAGGTACAAAACTATCAATATCTATAGAGAAATAACATTTTCGCAGGTTAAAGTCAACAGAACAATACCATCGGCCAAAGGTTTTTAATTAACAGATGGGCCAATAGCCGGCAAACGTTATAGATTCGGCTCGCTACGTGTTAAAATATAGAGTAATATCGGCCGGTTGCTTGCCGGTATCCAACAAGCGGTCTTATGCAATCGCATCTGGCAATATGGACGAAAGCTTTCATGCAAAGATATATAGTGCCCGAGATTAGATACAAAGACGAAATGCACCCATTCGGAAGACCAGTAACGCTTGAATCCCACATAACACATTAACAAATCAGCTCAGTCATATTCGGTTCGGTTTTTTTTTTTTTTTTTTTATCAAATGAGCGTTTATGAAAAATTGCCTGAAAAGCAAAGGACTAAGATCGTGAAGTAAGGCAGTCATTCTTCCGCAAGCAGTATTCAAGTGTTAAAGAAAAGACCAAAGGAACAAGCGTATAACAATATTAGCTTTAAGAGGCTTAGTCATTACTAGAATTCTGTAAAATGCTTTAACAAACACAAATTTAAGAAAACGTTTAAAATCATCTCTAGTACGTTTACATTTGTCTTCGGCATCTTGCAAATGGCGGCAATTTGTCGCGAAATTTGCCGCGGGGTAATGTTTCAATTCAGTGCGTAACGCATGAGCAGGTCTCGCCTTCGTACCTTTTTCTATATCTAAAACCTATTTTTACCGTGTGTCCGTTGTCTTAAGGGTGTTTTTTTGAGTCTACGGAGACCTTTAAAACACTTTGAGCTTTGCATACTAACGTAGGTAGGTAATGTGTCGGTCGCCTATTCCGTCATCTTTAAGGCTTTTGTTTAGTCGTCTGATGTCGCCGGAGTTGACACCGTATCGATCAGCGCGGCGAGCAGACTCCTGTCCGAAGACCTGCGCGCGCTGCCCGCTCGTAGAGAACGGGGACAGCAGCTGATGTAGTGGTCCTAGTAGTCGTAGCTGTAGTACTAGTGCCTGTAGGCGCAGGAGCGACAACACCTAGTGGAACCTCGCGGTTGGTAGAACAGCAATAAGCAGTCCAGCAATCTGAACAAAGTATGAACCGCTCGTTGGCAGGCACCAACAGCAGCTCAGAATTGCTCACTACTATCCATGGGCCATGATTAGGACAGGCCACCGTTTCGGCCAAAGAAGTAAGTCAGGCCTACTCAGGCCTTAGGCTCGACCTCAACCTCACCCGCTTGTTCGCTCTGACGGTTGCTGTCTCTTCGTCTTCCAAGCGCTTGTGGCTGCTGCTGTTGCCAACGTGGAGTGAGCGGGCAAGTCAGCCAACTCACGTTGAATCAGTTCTCATTTTATGTATCTTACTGAAGGTATCGCTATATTATATATAAAACAGCTTGTATTTCTGACCTTCTGATTACAACTGCTTAAGCTAACCTGGTATATATATATATATATATACATATATATATATATATGCAGATTTGTGTATACATGCATGCTCATAACTTTTCAAGTTTATTTTGAAAAAGAAGTAATAGGTTATATATTTATATAATATTGTTATATGTGTAGAGTAGGTTACGTGTCCTTTCTTATCGATGTTACCGTGAAAGAATCAACGGATGCAGTAAACTTTTCCCACAGATGTAACATAGATTAGCGAACGCTGCTATTTCCTTAAATGAAAGACACATCATAAACGCTACGCCCTTCATACTGAACCCTCTGCGACTATGTTTCACGCACTGATTAAAACAACGTAATTTTTTTTAACGTTCTGAGAGCCGTAATATTTAATTTCGGCTCACAGATAAGAAAAAAGTAGTACCAAAACAACCTTGTAAAATGTCCCAGACAAGCGAATTTTTGACCAATGTATTGGCTAAGGACTGCGTCATAATCGATATCTCGGCTTAGCAATCAATCTTTTGAAAACAATTGATACTGTTCAATCAGTTGAAATCTCAGAGGCATCTTTCATAAGTATGTCACCCTTCCTGTTAGGGAGATTTTTGTATCTGTATTTTAAATCTGTAGATATTACTATATATTTTTACACACTGATATTCCACCTGGCTACTCATTACATACGAAAATAGGCAAAGTAATCACGTACAACGCAACTGAAAGGTTTAAAATGCTGCTAAGGCCTTTGTAAAATATACTACAACTTACCGCGCACGATGTCCATGAGGTTGTGATGTTTCCTTATGGAGAAAGTTTTTTACTTCAGAACTTCGCAGTCCGCCCGCAAACAAATAAGTTCGAAGGTAATATACTTTTGGGGGAGTGATAGCCTTTCAAGCAGTCGTAGGGGAAGTATCAGGTAGACACGGGATCTTCCGCTTGCCAGCGGCCTTATGTAAAACCCATAGCGTATCTCTTCATTATCTTTTCTTCATGTTTCCTGTATCACATGAACAATCAGTCAGCCTATTCGTCGCCGTCGTTAACCTGTGACTGCACAGATTTTGCCTCCAAATGGAAGATTGCAATGGTTTCTCACCGACTCCAATTGTCGACAGATAGCCGGTTTGAGCCGTCGTGGCCAGTACCTTTACAGCACTACGATTGAAGATGACGGGCTCGATAACTCGTTTTGACCGTCCTTGCTGCTGCTGTACGGGCTCTGTCTTTTTGGCTGATCAGAGATCCTGTGCTGAATCCAACTGGCGGCAGGCAGCAAACGGCCTCCCGGATTCTGCCTCCTTCCTGACTCCTGTCTCGCTCCTGGCCTCGGATGTGAGCCTGCTTTCTCGGCCGTCATATTGAAAGAGGAGGCTAGCTGGGCTCTCCCTCCGTGTTTTCACGATCTCCATGGCAACCAGCGGGACTCCACCGAGAGGATGGTACGGAGCAAACTCACGACTACTCCAGCGGCAGCAGTGGCGCCGCTCGGTAGCGGCGGCGCCGTCGACCCGACTACCCCACCCCCTCGCATCTCCTGTTCCCCCAAATCTCCAGGCCACTGCTCCGATAGCCGCCCTAGACTAACCTACCAGAGTCCTGACTAGTCCACTCTCCCTCGGCAGCCAACGGCAGCAGTGTCCGCCTGAGGCATTAAGTCTTAGGCTGCTTCCGCCGCTGCTACTGGCCCTTCCTTGCCTGTCGTGCACCCAACTTAGGCTTTAGTCGGTGCGAGTCACAACCCCAGACTCTAAAGCGGCGTTGGCCGCCATTACAGCCATAGAGGCCACCCAGCAATCGTCGGTCCATCGGTGTTGTCTCTCGTCTTGCCTCCGTTGTCCTGCGGCTTGCAGGCGGCTGGGGAGCCTGCGAGTCCTTTCGCCGCCCGAGCGGTCCCCCACCCCTAGATGCCGCCCCTGCGCGCTCACGGCACAACCCCTTCCCTATGATACCACCCACAGCCCCTACCTACTGTTCGGTTCAGCTTTGCTTCACTTCGTTATGTTTCTCTGCGTAGCGGCAGCTACCCAACAGATATCGTTAACGTTTCTATCATTCAGTCAGGATAACACACGGCCGCTCAGGCGGCTTTCTCTTGCGGCAGCTACAGCCTGCGAGCTCCGAGGACCACAGCATTGTATATGTCATTGTCCATAATAGCGCGAGTGCCCACAACAAATGCAGCATCTCGTGTCGTCGGATAAAGCTGATATGGCCATAGATAGAACGAGAGCACCGACGACAACGATAGCAACAGCGTACGACGGCTTGTTAAAGCCAGAGCCCGCCATAATTCTGATTTTGTCCACTTTGCATGCCATCAGCTAGCCACCTCCAGTTGCGCTATTTATTTGAGGCTCGCTAAGCTGCACTTGAAGCTAAATTGATATTCAATGATTACTTTTTTTTTATTACCCAGGGTATTTGCATACACTAATTTTTAAAACTCTAAAAAACAACTTCTAGAATAAAGTATAGCTGCTATTGAGGTTCAACAGAGCAGCACGCTTCCTATACATCGCAAACCATGAATGTGGCAGGAGCGGATTGTATCGAGACTAGGATAGTCAAATATAGGGATCTTCTCTATAAGATTGTCGTTAATATATAAAAGTTTACGAATGTTGTCGGAAGCATATATGAAACTTTTATATCCACATATTTATGCTCTGTGCAGTTAGTTGAGTGGTAAAGACCGTGCTCCTTTCCACGCTACGTTACATGTCTGATCCTAGCACACAACACCTATCGGCGTGAACATTAGTTAGATTTAAAGGGTTGCACATATTTACGGCCTGTTAATGTCTTTTTTGCGTAATTATATAATAGCGAACTAATTATTACTAATTATACGCAACGGCAACACTAGATCGTGAAACAAACACATGCATGTGCAACTGTCCAGAAGTACTGGCTACACGTCTACGCCTTGTTTGGGCATTGCATCATAAATACCAACAAAGGCTCCTAATCTGATAACTTGATGCTAGTTTTCGAAATATCTACGGTTCACTACGATATGGTGACTTTTAGAAGTTACTTAAGTGCTTTATACGAGCTTGCCATTTAGCTCTGCTAGAGACGCGTAATACGCATTCGATCCATAGTATGTCAGAACTGTTCTCCACCCTCTTAAGGCGAGGGGTTTTTACTCTGATAGTACCGCTCTAGTATTGGCTGTAAACAAGGGTATACCTAACAAAGAGAAAAAGCTTTTTCGACCTAATGTGGGGCATATTGATGGGGTTATTCGGGGGCTCCGGTAATCTTGAACGTGAATATTAAATAATGCGAGCAGGCACATCGAAGCTGACACTGGACCGATCATCCGTACAGCGGCATTTATTATTTATCCATTTAAGAAAGTGAGCAAAAAAATAATTTGTTTAATATGAATGTTTAAATTATAGTAACAATAATTCTTCTGTCATAATCAAACGAGATCGATCAGGCTATTTTCAATTTTTTTTATAAAGCGTGTACGACGATTTTTTTTCCGACACAGCATCAACCAGTGGACCCATAACCAACAAAGTCTGTTTATAATAATTAACCTCTATTGTACACGAGAAAGAAAGGCCTCGCTTGTTCTTCTGTGATCTAGCGGGCATACAATAGCAATTGACAATCGACACAAGGGGCTAAGCCCTGAGCTTTGGATTTCGAATCAAACAGTCATTCTGTTATAAAAGCAATTTTTTTTTATAAGAAACTCATTAGGCACCCAAATCAGCGTTCACGTAACATTCGGTTCACGTAACATCACGTAACAATATTCTCATACAGAACCTAGACACTACTACTACTACTACTACTCGCTACTTTCAGAGGGGTCGAAACAAAGTTTGGCTTGTTTCTGCCAAAATTCGGTTAAGCGGTCCCCAGTGTAATTATTATAATAAACAAGTCTAGATTGCCGGCTGCTGATGAGGCTTGCCACAACTAAATTGAATAGCAATACCGCCAACTAAGTTTTTTTTTGGAAGGGCTCAATGTACTATCGTCGCAAGAAGGCACAGATTGACTATGAACAAACTTATCATTTGTCACAGTCTATCGTCGAAAAAAGCGTCGGAAACCTAGACAGTTCTAACGTTTGTTCCAGCGGAAACGTATATGTCGCTACGGGAAATTTCACTGTAAAACCAGCACTCGTGTCCACTTTGGTAGGAGCAATATAGCGGAAATGAACGCGGCACACGTGACAAATGATATTGATATTTGTTTATTGATGTTCAACATGGGAATATGGCCAACGTACGACCAAATCGTCCTTCAAATTTCGCGCCTATGGTGACTTTAATCGTGGACTCACAGTTGTCATCGTATCGGCTGCTCGCTATAGAACTCCAACGACCTACTGGCGAGCAGAGGCTGCAGGGGCTTCCCAAGTCCTTCATGACTTGGGCGGCAGGGGCCATCGCTCTGTCAGACGCAGACACAGTACCGAACCGATCAGAATTATCGCGACAGGCCATTGAACAACAGAAGGAAAACAACAAATTATTATATCAGCAACTTTTCCACTAATTGTAGGCCTACGTATGTATGGCGCACCTCTTGTAAAATCTCTCGTCATGTATAATTGAAAGGCTGCATGTAAATATACGGGATATTTGTGGACGCGATAAGTTTCCGGAACTAAGCAGGTTAGCTTCTAATATATATCATCGAATCTTAGCTTGAAGCTATTGAAACACTAGTCACTCATGGCATCGACTTATCTTAACGGATATAGGACGCTGCGTAATGGTGGTGCAGTGTCGGTATTTTCATTCTTGGAAAGAGATTACTTTTGACTGGCGACCAGATTGTTTGGTTAGTTTAATAACGCCGGTCAGATTTTTTTGTTTTCAGCAACCAGAGCAATTCAACGAAGTGAATCAATAACCTTATTGCCATTGCCATGTTGATCTACTGCGTGATTCTGACGTTGTTATTACCTGATTTAGTTTCTTAGATTCGTTTAGCTGTACCACTATCATTGCCCCTCGTCTCGAGCCAGATACGTCCCCTCATTATATATTCCTAACAAATTATAAAACAACTTTCGAGGTATGCATGCAATATAAACGAGATCATCAATATGCCGAAACCATTGTCCAACTGACAGGATTGACCAGCGTTATAAGGGCCGGGGTTAATTAGCAGATCCTCGAATAAAAAGCCATAACTACAAAAGTTCTAGCTTCATATAGTCTGGCGAATGAGATGCTGTGTTTGGAGAGGCAGACCCTCAATAAGCTCCTGAGCGCTTCATTGGACCTTTTGTTTTTAATCAAAACAGCTTTCCTGAAAGAGTGTAACGCGCGTCATGGCGTCCGTGGCTAGATAACTAGCTTGACTAGCCGATTTGGAAAGCTTGTGTGAGTATTGTGCTTGGTCGTACATACTTTTAATCAAAGCCTACGGTAAAACAAACCTTTGTGATCTTCAAGATCTAACCTTTTTAAATAAAAAAAAAAAAGGTTAAATGCGTTTTCTGGTGGACTCTTTGAATTAATACAGCACGTTTCTAATCTAACCGCGAAACCACAATCGCCTCTCGAAAAGCTTCGGGTTAACCAATGAGAATTCACAGATAAAAACGATAGAACGGACGGATCTGAAGTCACTCTAAATATGTTTTTAACTTTGAAGATGTCAGCTAAAGGAGTTCGACGGAAGATATTCCTGGTTAAGTGTGCTCTTTTTTACCCACTTCATTGATCTGGTAGCGGTAGCGCTGATAAAGAAGGCGCGAAATATGAACGTTAACTTCAAGAATACTCTAAGCTATAATCTCTTCTGCTTGCAATAACACAGTGGGTAACGTGTGACTATCTACGAGAGCACGTGGTCTAGGTTCGAATCCGGAGATAGACACAGGTTGCTTCGTGATGAAGGCCACTCGTGTGAAGCAATAGCAAGACCAGGCATAAAACACGAAAAAATATATAAGAACGTCATATATAAAGTAATAAGATTGAAAGAGAATGTGATCTGTGCAATTGACATATGTCGTTATCCCTTCATTTTCATTTTTCACAGACGTTCTGCCCTATTTGCAGGAAGTCAATATAAATTCCGTTGATCGTGATTAACTCCCAGTGGCACAACAGTGGTCATTCGTCATGTAGGCAAGGACGGTAATGCCGTCGCTAGCGTCTTTCTCGATATTTGCATAACTTTACTCTAGTAAAACTTTCTTGCCTAGGAAGAACTGACGCCTTTTTTAGGTTACCCTTTCCTCATCTGTATAATAGACCTATAAAAATGTACATACAGCGTTATAATGTCAACAGGCGTTTTTCGAGGCTCTATGTTAGAAGTTTCGTGTTTTGTTCTCTATATCAATGTTATCTTATTTTCATTAACTTTTAAATGGAAACGTTTTCCTTATACTAGGACTTTTCCTTTTTCTATTACTCATCCGCAGCAGGTGGATAAATACTCAAGGTCAGAAGGCGTCCTAATCGATAAGACGCTATTAATCGACGTAAACATCAATTACAACAAAGTTTTCGTAGATCAATAACCACCAGTCTATAGAAAAATATGAAGCCCTTGGAGAGAACTGCTCCGATTACCACCAAATGGCATTGAATGCTGGGATGGCAACTAAATGCTTCTCCCGTCTTCAAAATGCTTCATTTGCCCCTGTGTTTGCTTATCATGCCTTTGTGCATTCGATTCTTCCGGATAAATAAAGTTATACGCGGCCTTTGCTTGTCAAGGCCAGTTTCTGGGACTCGATGTCAATGTACAATTCTTAGCCTTCAAAGCATATCTGAGCACTGAATAGAAACGACTGTCTTTGCATGGTTGCTGAGAAAATGACCGATTGTCTCTATGATTGACTGAATATTTATTCTCTGCACGTAATAAAACGCATATGATAAAGATATACGGTAATGAAAGATTTAGTTATTCTCAAAAAAAGTAGCTGCTATAGTGCCACATCCCAACTAATTAAGGATTTGAAAATAAAATCGGTTAAATTTGAAGTGGAAGCCAACAAACATAACTTGAGGATCTGACACAGCAGAAATGTAAATTCCATAAACTGTAGAAAAGCAAATACCATGTAACAAGAGCAATATTCCCGTGTACCCATATGTTTATAATATGCGCATTTGAAATAAATCCATACTTGCTCTTTGGAATTAATACTAACCTTTTAAATAGATTAGTGTTCTTGCACTATAAAAGCCACTTAGCTAAGTATGTACATTCAGAATAGCTACTTAATGTGTTTATAAGGCCTTGCCACACGCGGAAACAACTAATAATACAAAGAACTTCTTTCAGCAAATACTTGGGGTAGAAACAAGTTTGCACTGTGGATATCATAATAAAGAAGTTAAATTCCATTTAACACCTTTGCTAGTAGTACTAGCACAAAAAAAGTAGCATGAAAACATCATAATAAAGGCGTATCCAAAGCGAAATCGAAAAGGTCCTCCAATGAACATCCTTTGAGGGCCCTATACAATAACATCGGTTCTCGGAAGATGTCGTTTGTCTATCTTCACACCTTCATGCACACGCCGTGCACTCCTATTAAGGCATCGTAAGTGTATGCGGAGTATGATCTTTTTTCGCCTGTAGGCTCCTCGTGCTCCGTGCTCAACCGCTTCATAGCTGCTGCTAAGCTTTTAGGTATCCGATTTGCTCAGAGGCTGATGGGTCGATTCTCGCGACGAAACAAGCGCCATCATCGCTTATGTTCACCAGATAGCTAGGCAAGGAAAAGGAGGAGGAGGAGGCGGCTCTTACTCCTTGGAACGCCCTTCCTCTCATAGGAACTGCAGCCGCCTAAGCTCAACCTTGGCGGTAGCAGCGATGTTCTTCTTGTCATTCCCGTTCCTTCTCGTTCGACACTCCTAGGTGGCCGTCGTGTCATCTTTTATCGTTTAACCAGTGGAGACAGGACACAAAACAGCGGCCATAGGCAGCCTTGAACTAAAAGGCCGGAAACTGCGGGTGGTCGGCGCGGCAAAGCCATTCACAGCTGTCTTTCTATGTCTAGTAAAGCGAAATAAAGAACTCTTCTTAGGCCAATCGACGCTAAGTCAACCAACTAAGCACCCTGCGCTATTGCCGAACTGACATCAACGAATGAACGAACGACTGTTCGGTTGTCTTTCGGGGGTTGCGGGCCGCATTTGGTTCTAAAGGGGCTGGAGGGAATAGTTGAACGGGTAGGACGAAATAGCAAATGGGGGACAAAGCAGCGGTCGCAGCAGCAGCCAGGGAGGAGGCACGAGAGCGACTCCACCCAGAGGAGGCGCAGGCTGGCCGAAGCGGAGCCGGAGAACCTCTGTTCTTCATCCGACACTGCCTTCATTACGATGCCATACTCGCATTCGCTGCTGCTACAGTACTCTGGCAGTCTGTGCTGGTAACAGACGCAGGCAGTCAGCTATGTCTTGTGGTAGTCTCATGCAAGTAGTAACGACATCCTCAACCACGACGTCGGCAGCAGGCCGCAGGCTGCTGCCCCGTGCTTCTCGCTCCTTTTCATTTCTCAGGTCACTCGCGCAGCGCAGTGCGTAGTTTCTTTGATCGTAAACGGTTTGTGGCAGTGGCACTACGAGAATCTTTGCACCCAGCCTTAGTACTAGCCTGTACCTATGGGCATATCCTGGGCTGGGCCATAGCTCCGCTCCTGTCCCCATTCGTAGCCGATGGCAGCAGTGGTAGCAGTAGAATCGCGAGATGAGAGCCGTAAATTGTGAGTGCTGGCGAATGGAAGGGGAAAGTCGAGACGAAAGGGGTTTAAACGAGGGTATGAGCCTCATCTCGTCTCGGCCAACAAGATGGACACCACTCTGACATTTCCAAGGCAGGACCCTGTCTCTTCTTGCCCACGGAGGCATCAGGCAGCATAAGTAGATGACGTAGATACGTGCGTAAAAACGAATGGACGAACGGACATCCATATAAGAGCCTCAGTCCGACGTTGTGTACATCGTATCTGGAGAGACGGATTATATAGAAGCACACTAGGTGAAAGCATACCAAATTATAATAATCGTCTATTTTGACACGCCCAGAAAAACTGTGTGATATGTGTCTTATCTGGCACGCGAGTTTTCACTGTCATTGATTGGCAAACTACAACAGATACTTGGCTTGTAACTCAGCGCTACTGTCATATCGTGAAAGCCTTAAAGATGACCTTGAGAAAGCACAAAATGGGGCGAATTCGTGAATGATAGACAAATTTTTGCACTAAAAATATCCCTAGAAAATAGAAATGCACTAGCGCCATATCATACACCAAGGTTTAAGTCATGTTTTCTCTAAAACGGTTATGAAAAAATTGCTTTTATGATCAGTTAATAACCGCACCCAAGCGGTGAGTTAGATGACAATGTAGCCACTTCTGGAGACCAACCGTATTGAAAACGTTAGGAGGTGCACGAGCCCCACTCATATATCTTCACTGCAACATGCGAAAACTATTTATATAGATGTATTATAATCTACATATATATATATATATATATATATAACACTCTAGTTTCATATTTGCTATTCAGTTCCGCTGGCGTGCGAAAAATCTCTGTTCCCTCTGTGTTGGGGATGTTATAGTAACGTGTGCAAGAATGGATCTAGAGCAAAAGCCTTCAACCTGTAATCCATGAGCAAGTAACCAATATTATATAATTATATTTAACATCATATAATGTAAGATGCAGTTACCTTTATTGTTTGTTTTACGCGCACCATTAGGTCCACAAAAATATAAAAAGCATTATTTGGGGCTAATATCTTGCGAACTCCCTTTTCTAACAGCCTCTGCATTTTCCACACTTCTCACTGAGTGAAAACGGGCCATGGCAGTCAGATGCTTGGTAAGTCTGTATCCGCCGCCGGTTCAACGTCGCGCTAGGTACTTCGGTCAATTAGAAAGCACGCACGCCTGCCCAGCAAAATGTCCAACGACCCTCCGATTTTTGCCAGTTTATCGTTCGCTGATCCTTTGATCAAGATATAAGGGTGTCCTGACTCTTCTTCAACAAGGAAACCCCGGTGAGATTAGGTTAACCATTAAAACAGTATATTTCTGTCTTACGTTGTACCTTAGCGCTTCCTTTGGTAAAAAGCTTTCACATATTTCAAGAGATCGGAAGACAAACATGCGATGAGCTCCTTTAATCTTCGTTGGCAGAATCGCTGTCAGCTATGATACACATGTCCCACTTCCAGTTAGAATTCTAACAGAAGTGCTAAGTTTTGGGGAAACGGCCGTTGGCTTGCCATCGGACAGTCTGATTAGGAGTGGAGCAAGATTTCCAGCAAGTGTTTCTGTTCTACTGTGGGTTACATTATCCTGCCACACTTACGCCAAAGGCAAAGACATTATGAGGAAAGTGTAATAAATTCTACATATTCTACATATTCGGTGAGATCAACGTGCGTTAACAAATAACACTATGGATTGATAGAGTAGTAAACGGAACACATTTCAGTAGAACGGCGCACTCGCCTGAAACAGCTATTTAGTTTTTACGAAAGCCAAAGACTAACGTGTTATGCAGGCTTTGTTGCTGAGATATTTGCCTGCTACTGTGAGACTACCGTCCACTAAATTCTGAACCTCGTAGGCTTGAGCCTTAGTAAATATTGTTTTAAACGAAAACTTGCAGGGATAGTTAGTAGATTTGCGCATTTATTAGTCGCGTCTCGGCCCACTCTTCTGTAATGTTCGCCATCTCATCAGCAGCAGGAGTCTCATGGAGGACTTTATCGCTCCCTTCTAAGGCACCCGGCAACCTAGTAGTGTCTAGCTTACCTGCGCTTAGTTATTCATCAAGAGCCATAAATTTAATAGCTGCAGGACCCTTTGCACCTAGTGTTGCTTTTTCTGTTTGGCTGGTTGGTTATTTTACCTTTCTTCGCTCAGGCGCTTTTTTTTGAACCTGTACGATTTTTTTTCCCTGATGCTGCTATTCAGCGGTCTCACAGATGTATTAAACCAAGCCAAGAGACCCGGCGACCGTGGCTCCTGCAATATCCCGCATCTGAAAATTCCCATCGCCTGTTAAGAACTGAGGCATATAATATGTCAGTTACCTTGTCAACCCAGTTCATAGTCATTTAGGATGGTGTACCTGACCGCGGCTCCCGGTTTTCCGGGCAGTATCGCCTCGTAGTCCGCTTATCAGGCAGCCGTTGTTGTATTTCACTATGAGTAGAGCCTTCACATAGATTTCGTCGTTGGTTAACTTTGAGTTTCCAAAGTATTGCTACTATTAGTGTCAGGTTCATAGAAGCATTTACAGCTTTGTGCGCCTGAATACAATGATAGGCTAGGCTTTTCAGAACAGCGCTGTATCCTTTTTAGACGCTAGTGCGAACTAAACTGGCCCCCCGAATAAAACAATGGAATCGGCGGCCTACACGGAGAACATCCGTTTGCCTTTCCTTGGCTCATGTCTATAAGGCATTATCCTCTATGTTTCGAGTTTTATGTCCGGTATTGCCATTAGGTATGGCTGGCTCCCACCACGAAACGAAGTCTGTCTATGTTCGGGCTCGACCCTAGGCCGTAACGTGTCCCTAAAACTAGAAGGGATATACGACACCCACCAAACTATCACGGAGAGTAAGGTATTATCTTAGCGAACTTCTTCATCAACTTAGTCGCATTTACCACCGCCCTCGAAAGTAAGGTGTGCCTTCCATTTTCCTACACTATGTACAATTTTAATTTCCTCGTTGTTCAAAACAAGCCTAGTCGACTGGCAATTCTTCCTTCCCACCAGTTCGCCTTCAGCTGGGGCTAGGGTTGACCTGGCTCTCTGACATCCACTCATAAACTTTCCGCAACACTTTATTGGCCTGCTTTTCGAGTTTTTCTGGTCTGCGTGTTCTCTCTGTGATGGCCACCTCAGCAACGTACGCAATCTCGTTTACATCTGGCAAGAAGTTTCTGAAACTAAACATATGTCGTAAGTAAGATTCTATAATAACAGCCCTAAGATAGTGCCCTAGGAAACCCCCGCGGCCATGAGAAAACTCAACCCTTCTTTCTGGGCGCTCCGATCCTGAAAATGCCCGGAGACAATTTTGAGTGGATATGACGGCACTGATTAGCCGGAGTACCCGGCGTAGAAACTTTAATAGACTCTGCTTTTGCAACAATTCCACTTATTGCTGTTCGAATCGAGTGGTGGTATCAAAAGACCCCTGGGCAGGTAGCACAAACTGCGCACTTCACAAAAATTTTCGAATCGTTTCTCTATTATGAATCCTTTCCTTTAGCCAAAGTTGCCAGAAAACAGATGGGTCCGTAAGTGTCCACTTCCATGAAATCAATACTACTTACGCTCTTTCCCAGGTCTCGAGAAAATTTCCCTTTCTCAAAACCTTGGTGGCAGCTTCGGTAACCCAAAAATTAACTTAAAAAGAAGCTTCACTACTGTTCCCATATCGCCGTCAAGACCCGATGCTTTGTCTGGCTTGATTTTCTCTCTTGCTTCCACAATATCATATGCCGACACAGCTAGATTGCTTTCAGGCAGTCCTGGTACGTGGCCAAGTCTGGATCTACTGAACGATCGGTAACTAAGGGCCAACTTCTCCATTACTTTTTCTTATTCTTTATCCAAGAAGCCAACCTTATTTTTAGTCTTGATCTTTCTACAAACCAAAATCAAAAACTGTTTACTTCTGCGTATTTATTTATTTCTGTTGATCCCGGTTTTTAGAGCCACGCGACGTTCTCTGAGTTCTGCTGCTAAAGCGACCAGCTCTCTGTGGCAGTTCCTCCGTGCTTTCGCTCGCTTGTTCTTCAGGTACTCGAAGTAGGTTGAGCTAGGTGAATTTTCTTGTTCCACTAGTCACAGATCGCTGCATTCTGGGATGAATCCAGGATATTGCAATCTTTACACAATTGTTTCCTAAAAGAATTTGGATATAGAAAATGCTTTATGGATGCCTTTCTTTGTTTTAAGACATTCGCCGCCTCGTATTTTGAATGCGGCAATCGCTAAGGTAGCCTTGGCCTGGCCTGTATGTGAGCTTCAATTAAGTGATGCTAGCTGGAGTTCCTCCCTGCATCGTAGAACTTGCCATCCCGTTATCCTATAAGTGGGTGTATAAATACAGACAATAGAATTAACGAAAGATAAACGCCTGCTCCAGTGTAAGGTGTTTCCCTTGTAGAAGGTTACAAGGACATTCATTCTATTAACATCTAGCCCCTTTGATTAGTCCTTTGTATACCAAACGCCACCAAAAGGGTAGCGTCAAAGTCATCCGAGAAAATTACCAAAAACGTCCAGCAATCCCCGCTGAAGCAATTACGACGCTCTCTGTCGAGCAGTTTGGGTCGCTATATACGAGTATGCACGCTGGCTACCTTGCATTTCTACCCATGAGAAGCCGACGCCAAACCGTGTTTGCAGCGCTTCGGTAATTCTAACACACGTATACACCCTGTCATTTTTGACCCCTTAGTTTTTTCTTTTGGTTGGCGTCACATTAGTCCACTCATGGGGCAGAGTGCTGCTTGGCATCTGCCAATCGCAAAGCTTAGTCTAGCAGACTATAAACAGCTCTGCTTTAATTGCAGTTCAGCTGAGTGACCCTACGTGGAATAAATGTGGTTATTAGTTTTCCTCAGCGACTGATCAGCTGGACGAAATGCATTTCCACGTTCTTTGCTCTACTTGCGGTTGCGCTGTGACCTTCCCGTCGCATTCCTTTCGATTGTTCTCAGAAACGACCCCAATTGCCTTCTAGGGTTCTGTAGTTATCGTTAGAGGCGCATTTAGTTCGAGTGCTAGGCGACCTTTAGTTATACGCGCTCTTAACAGAGCGTAGACAGTTGAGTTTATCGTGTGTTTGACTGCACTGCAAATTGTAACAGTTCAGTGTAAAAGTACAGTCGTTTACCAAATTACACAGGGGACTACACTTATAGCATGTTTTCTTCTTTTCCGCTTCGTTTCGATAGTTTCAAGCCGTTTCTCCAATCGGTTAGCATTCTAGCAACATGCACCTAAAACATATTCCAATTTAAGGTGAGGCCAAATTTTCAAGTAGTTGCCCCAATTTAACAGCTGCTTGGCTGTGGCCAGATTTGAAAATTGAATCGACACTTATAAGTTACCAGAAGCACCTCGTATGGGCGTATCTACCACAAAGCAACCCGCTATAGCAGACCATTGGTTAAGGGTTGCCCCAGCATCCTAGCACTTCGTCGCGCTCCACAATTTTTTTTCAAATCCGTTTAAGCTCTAGCTTCTTTCTTCTCTATGATGGGTTTCAGGAATGATGTTTGCTTGGTCACGGTCAATTTCACGACCCCGTTTTTTAGCTACCGCATTCTCTTCATTACAACATTGTATTTCGTAGCATCATCTTTTCACTGAAACCCTCTGCGCAGGAGGTGCCCTTTCCTTTTTCGACTATAATCACATTATTTTTATAATTATTTTTACCCGCCTTCCGGTAGCTATGTCTCATAGCTCTCTCTCATATTGCCTGTTATATTTTCTAGTGGAAATAGCCATTTTTAGCTTCCTAAACAACACATTCGAAGGTGTTCTTTATGCCTGTTTTTTTCGTCTGTTCCTTTGGCGGGCGAACAACACGCAGACAACTTGAGAGCGCTTTCTAACTTATCGTCTGTATTAATCTGGCAGGGATCTTGCCTAAGTTCCTTGTGAAAACATCATTCAATTCGTGGAACTGCTTTTCCACGTTACAGCATTAACGGATCGCCTTCTCTGGCTATAAGTATTCACAAGGGCCTCTCTTTTGCTATGTTAACTTCTAGTCGGATTGTGTTTATGTAAGTCCCGGTAACGAATCGTCTATTTTAGAGCTGCCATGTGACTATGGTAATTGTGAAATATGCTTTTGCATTAAAAAAGAAAATTATTTACTCCTTAAAATAAAAAGCACACTCTGCATTGAAAATACGTCGGGAATACTTCCTAAAATCTTGACTATCAAGCGAGCATTTCGGGAGCCGTTCTAAACGCTTCCACATGCTCTAAGTACAGACACGCCACTGAGCCATTTAATCTAGAATTAACTTTTGAACCATATGCGCCTTTTCGGTTCGGCCACCAAACACCCAGATTTCAAGCTTTCGGATTTTTTGTATGAGGCGTAATCTAGCTAGACCCTTAACAAGCCTTGAAATTCTAATACTAAATTGCTTGCTGCTGTTAGAATTAATCCGCCAATTCAGAGAGGGATATTTCGGTAAAACCTTGCGTACGGTTTCGTCCAACAATTAAAGAGTTATTATATTAAAGAGAATAGCAATCATACATCAAACAATGTTTTGTCTTACAACAAATAAACGCGAGATTGTTATTTTCTAATCGAAGTAATTATTGCAAATGTGGACTTTGCATTTTGAGATTTTGCTGAGAAAATGATCAGTCTAGATCACGCATTTTACAATATATCCTTTGAAAAGCGTCTCTTACTGTATGATCTTAGGTTATACTATGCCTTCACCTTAACAAAGGCAATGTGCACTAATTGAGTAGTGTATATTTTTATGTGCTGTTTCTATTACTTTAACTGACCACTCCTGGCTTCCAGCCAGTTACTGAATTTCATCCTCTTTTTCCGAAATCTGCGTGTCTATTCCTTAAATTATCTGACTTTAACGGAGAACCTTGGCCAGTAATTTCTTTTCAAATAAATGTAGTACATACGACCACACTTTCAAGTAGCCAGTACTCTAAACAGTTTTATGAACGAGGAAAATAGTAACATTTAAGTATAAAGGGTAATGTCACATTCGACAATAAGTACAAGAACTACAACGAAGCCGAACCATGTAGCCCTTAACTATATCAGAGAAATTTATATATCCTCAGTTATATCAAATAAACAAATTAAATGAAAGGAAGAGAGACATCTCTGAACATTGATTTTAGCTACGACGCTGACAACACGTACCTTGTAGCTTCAGCACTAGTGCCCCGAGTGACTCTAGTCCTGGATGTTGTAGAACCTCCAGGTAAAAAATCAGTCAAGCGAGAGTTAGAACGATTAAAATAAACCCACGCCTGTGTAGTTTTATCGGTGCACGTAACCATGACCCAGCTACACGGTAATATGCTATTATATTATATATATTTCCAGCTGTGCGAAACAAGACCTGAAGATTTCTACCTCAAAATCAGTGGGTGCTGAAGGATCTTGTTTCACAGCGGCATACAAGCAGCCGGGGCTAAAAAATCGCTTGTATTAATCTTCATCAGTGTCAAACCACCTCGTGAGTTTGGTCGTTGCTAAAACAGCAAAGAAGACGTGACTGTAGGCCACGCTATTGGAGTATTTTGTTTGCACGATGCTATCACCAATGTCAACCCTAACATGCCGAAATTTTGTAGGTTAACAAATGAAACGCTATCATCGAAAGCCATTCGTACACAAACGACTCAGGAAGATACAAGAAGAGCCCGTTTTTTAAAGAAACTGTTGTTAATAGAAAACTTCTGAATAATTACCTATTTTTCAAGTGGCAGCTGGCATCCCTTAGAAACAAACCGGTTTGTCAATGCGCTGTCTCAACGATTGACTTCAGATGAAGCTCATGCTGAGTGAGATCAAGAAGATCGGTATATGTACAGATAAAAAGGCACCTACCTATGCCGTAAAAAGCTGCTAAGAGATTCAATAGAAATCAAAGCGATACAAAAGTCATATTTTAGACTACTGCAATGATCAGCTACGGTCAGTAATATACAAAGCTATCATGCTTCATCATCGACTATTATAACAGACTAGAACAACCTAATGTTAGATAGCGTAAGACTGAAGAGATCGAAACACTGTCGTACAGCGAAAAATCGTAATCCTTTCGACCCGGCAAAGACAGCAGGAACCATTTCCTGATAGGAGGATCTAGTTCGTGTTTCGGCGTAATCCCAGTGAAAGTGACGTTCCTTTAGCACTATCCAACGTGTATGCTTTTTGTTTTACAGCGCAGGAAGGTAATCAAATCATAAAAGCTAAAGAAACAACAAAGCACTTGCTCTACTCAGTTCATCGAGAGCGTTTTGCAGAAGAATGTTTCTAGAGCATCTAGGCTTCGTCCAGTTACAGCAAGCTATTAAGTTGCTTCTTGGAAGTATTAAATATAGCATTAGTAGATAACAGGATAGAGAGTAATTCTGCTTCGTGGGGGGAGAGAAACAACACCTTCAAAGGATTTATTGACATCATAAGCTGCACAAAAAAAGGAGGACCGAAAAGATGGAATAACTATTCATGTTAAGGTTAAAAAGATTATTGGTTTGTATAGTTTCATAGGTGCAGTGAATATAATCTAGTCCAAGTACGTGACCGTTGACAAATGTTCGCTGTAAAAAACAGCGAAGTCTAACTTGACGACGAACTGGATCGTAGAACCTGAAAGTCAGACCATATGGCCTTTGCTGTTATTTTTCGATAAGACGTAAACACCTCATCCAATTTGCTCGGCTCATTGAAGAACCAAAAGAATTAATTCCTTGGACAGACTCATAGAATAGCACGACCGTACAAAAATCTTAGCATGTTTTGCATCCCTCAATCTTTCATGCTCACGGAATTCAACCTGAAATACTGGCAACTCAATTAAAAGCCAATACGATGTTTTTAGCGTTACATAAAACTACTTCTGATTATTACTGACTTCACATATTGAGCTCTCAATTTTCTTTTCGACCTAAGAATTTTAGCCAGTACGACTGACAATACAACTCCACCCGCGAGCTTTACCATTAAGCACATTCTATTTTACCTGTGCAGGGTTAGAAGGCGAGTTATATTTATAATAGAAGCAATGTCTAACAGCGGCCATAGAAACCCTTATAACTACAACCAAATAGCTTCTTCTATAATTTAGTTTAAACATAGTTTCTCATACAACGGATGTTATGCGCAGTTGTTCATGATGCGATCTTGTACCAATAGATTCATAAAAGCAAGGTATAATATGCAACACAAATATAAAAATAAAAAATAAGTAAAAAATAATAATAAATAATAAGAGAGGTATAATTCACAAGCGTCCAAGAAAGAGTCATGAGTTTTATACAAGACGGTTTCCTTCGATGTCTTTATTCCAAGTTAGTTTGCTCTAAATGCACTCGATATTTTTAACATGTGTATACTATTTAGGAGCCTGCACATTTTTTTTAGGTTTCTATTTACTGCCTTTCTCTCTATTTCCTAAACTGGCACCAGCTCATTGGAAATGATTTGCTTGAACATTTAATGAAAATGGACGCATGTGCAATGTGAACACGATGCAAAAACATGTTATTACTGCCATATCTTGTACTGAATGAATTAAGTAATATTTTTTTAAGTAATTAAGTAATAAAGTAATTTAAGCAATAAAGCTAGCGAGAATCAACGTAAGTAATATGTTGATTCCCGCTAGCTTTAAGCATTTTAAAAGGTTTCTAGAGTAAGAGCAAACCTCGCCTTCAAAAGGATGAGTATGTGCCTGTGTAAATAGACCTAAAACATTCAGTTATTTTATCGAGATTGAAATATTGACTCTTGCTTTTCATTTAGATATTTTCGAGGTTTATACACGGGAGTCTTCAGCTAAGTTATTTTGTTGATCACTGTTGGTTCCTAGTTACATTTCTCTAGATGAATTATTCATTGTATATCTACAGATAATGCACCGTCTCCAACTAATTGTCCGTGCTCCGAATTGATGTGATACATACCCAGCGACAACTATCACTAGTAGCATTACAACTACTAACAGAACGCTACTTAGATGAAACAGTTTTTCATTCATAGTAAAAAATACTAACCTTTTTATTTAGATTATTATTATTATTATTATTATTATTATTATTTACATGCTTTCACGTATGGATACCAGTTGTGCGCAATATTCTGCATTATTAATTTTCGTTTTATGAAAATTTTTTCACTTTGCATAATCTCTGTATTTAAATTTGCTCTGCTAAATATGACACTGATCGATGTCGACAACATACACAACACACACATGGTTCTGTAAGTCAGAGATACACCCACACTTCAAGGTCTCATACGTAAACTCGCAGAGTACAAGTTTTTTATTTTACACCAGTAATTTTTTTTAAACCTAAGGAAGATCGACGGTCCGATCAGTGCCAACGCCAAGGCAGTGCCATACACAAAAGCTTGATTTTTCAACCTTTGCCTGACGTCATAAGGTGACGTTAACTTCGTTATTTGTAGGCCTTTACTGCCCGCAGACACGGCTACGTCTGGAATGAAAAATTGAAGTCCAGCGCGATCTGTCCCTTGCGCTTAAGCACCCCACATGAAATACATATGCTAAACAACTGTATAATCATATCATGTTGTTCAGTCCATAGTACATACGGGATATATATTTTATTACTGAATTCAACCTATTTACCTGTCTTGAGCGGGACATTATTTTTCCTATGGACAGTCGTATTTAATGTAGTGCTGGCAGAAACATCAATATTGTCATCATGTTGGCGGTGATATTCTGATAACCATCCAGTCATAGCTTTTTTGCGTTGCGGTACGTAAAGACGTATGATTTAATTATTTACCTAAGTTATTCTTTATGAAGTTTACCTAAAATTTGGGATTGTTGTATTGGATGAGTAGTGCTTGTGAAGGTATAGTCCTATGATGAAACAGACACTCAAGCATTGTTCGTATAGAACAAGCCCATAAAGTGGCAGACAGCGCTCAAAGTGTATTTACATGAGACTATTTCGATATTTTTCGCTTAATATACATATCTTATATATATATATATATATATATATATATATATATA